>NW_004798445.1:75473-77431 GCF_000002075.1 Aplysia californica
AGAGAGAGAGGGAGAGAGGAGCGAGACATAGAAAGATTGAAAGAGAAGGTGAGAGTGAGAAAGGGAAAGAGAAAGAGAGATAGGGGGGTTGAGAAAGAAAGAAAGAAAGAAAAAAAGAACGAACGAAAGAAAGAAAGAGAATTCTACTAGAGGGAATATGATACGTGCAACGCCAGGTCATGAAAATTTGTACAACAACTTTCCCCTTGAAGACTCCCACAATCCCATCAGATATTGATCAAAACAGACGTAAAATCCACGACCTTTTATGACCTCATTATTAAAGAAAAGAACTCTAATTTAGTATAATGGGATAAAAAAGTGGACATTCCTAGAACAATTTAATCTGTTTACACTTAACAAAGGTCTTGTCTTTCTTATGTTTTGTCACAGTTGTTTTTTCTTATAGGGGTAAAGACAGAGAGAGAGAGAGAGAGAGAGAGAGAGAGAGAGAGAGAGAGAGAGAGAGAGAGAAAGAAAGAGAGAGAGACTGAGGCAGAGACAGAGAGGAAGAAAGGGAACCAGCAGTTTCCCCACTTTATCCCCCTCCCCCCCCCAAAAAAAAAACCCAAACAAAAAACCACAACAAAAAAACAAAAACAACTGCAACAAACAAACAAACCCAACAACATGAACAACAAAACAAAACAAACAAAAACAAACAACAACAAAAAACGACAACCCCCCCCAACAACAAAATAAACCACCCCCAAACCCAAACAAGAACAAGTCAAAACAAAACAATATGTGAGGCAGCGTGGAGGAATCAGGCTCTCGTCAATTTTTGGACATGTACAGTTATTGGTATCATCTTAAATCTTGTTCATTTGTCTTGCTTTCAATGAAAAAAATTACCCCTGTATCTTCAATAGAAGTGGAGATATTTTGGATAGAAGGAGGTGGGGGTAATCTGACTTAAGAGGTAAAATTAGCGAGAAAATGGCTGCCAAAGCTTGGTAAATTCCAAAGCTGGAGAGTCCATGGAAACTGTAAGTTTATATTTTTGTGCCTTTAATCAACGTTTTCAGTGAAATCCTCAAAAAAGAATGTGTTTGCAAATGGACATAAACGGTGTTGAGCCAAAAAAAAAAAAAAAAATAAATTGCTAAGCAGGGAGAAAGCTGCTGTTTTCTTCGATTTCATTATTTTGACGAGAGCCTGATTCCACCACGCTGCCTCACAAATGCGTGACCTTCCTGTTCCGGGGCACTGCTGATGGTAAAGGGATGCCACTCGTACTGAGCCACGCCTGGGATCTTGAGGAACACGTAGTCTCCTGGCCTGAACCGGAACGACGGAGGTCTCGAGATGACCAGCTGCGTCATCTGTGACGTCACAAGAATACCATGACGTCAAGCGACAGACCGACCGAGCAACGAAACAATTTATCGACTGAGAACGAAGCAACCAGCGAAACAATCAGCTATGCAAATTAACGTGCAAGTAAACAAGAGGGAGAGAGAGAGAGAGAGAGAGAGAGAGAGAGAGAGAGAGAGAGAGAGAGAGAGAGAAAGAGAGAGAGAAATAAGAGAGAGAAGGAGATAAAAATAAGAGAGAGAGAGATAGAGATAGAGAGAGAGATAGAGATAGAGATAGAGAGAGAGAGAGAGAGTGAGAGAGAGAAAGAGAGAAAAAGAGAGAGAAATAAGAGAGAGAAGGAGATAAAAATAAGAGAGAGAGAGATAGAGAGAGAGAGAGAAAGAAAGAGAGAGAGACTGAGGCAGAGACAGAGAGAGAGGGACAGAGAGAGAGAGAAATAAGAGAGAGAGAAGGAGATAAAAATAAGAGAGAGAGAGAGAGAGAGAGAGAGAGAGAGAGAGAGAGAGAGAGAGAGAGAGAGAGAGAGAGAGAGAGAGAGAGAGAGACAGAGAGAAAGAATAGGGAACCAGCAGATTCCCCACTCTATTCCCTTCGCAACACCAACCATCCAATCAACAACAACAGCACAGCGAACAGAC
>NW_004798445.1:77531-78355 GCF_000002075.1 Aplysia californica
TTCTTCTTCTTCTTCTTCTTCTTCTTCTTCTTCTTCTTCTTCTTCTATCCCGTGGTTGGGGCAACCGTTGGGGCACCACTGCATTGGAAAACCAGCTCTCGCCATCTATTTTTGTCCTCTGCTCTCCTCAGATTGTCACCCATCGTCTTTCCTGTCCATTCTGTAATGTTGTCCTCCAATCTCCTTCTCTGTCTTCCTCTCTTTCTCTTTCCTTGTACGGTTCAAATATCTATTGTCTTTTAATCTCCTCTTTTTTGTGTTTGTTACTCTTTTGCAACACCTCTACTCTTCGTCATTTACATGACCTTACTATGTTGCAAATGCCGTAAAACTCTTACGAAAACTAAAACTGTTTTTGAAGTAAGGACAATAAAATGGCGCTATTTTTGATTCAAAAGCCCCAGAAACTGTACTTGTCTCTTCCTAATAATTGTTATTAGAGAGTGGCCTACGCGGTCGTCTTTCAGTGCTGAGTCATTTGATTTCTTTTATTTCCCTGAAATTCTCAACAGTCTCCCAAATAAAACATTTCTTTTTCTGTTGCTTCTATTTTCTAATCATTGTCACTGGTAATTTCCTACGTTCACGGCATATTGTAGAAGGCTTGACAACGCAATACAGCCTCTGGTAGTTACTGATATGATTTTACGTGTCGGGATTTTACTCATTTCATTGAAACTCTTTGGTTATTTCAATTCTTTGTTTTATTTTTGCTGACCATTTGGCATTAGATACAATTGTGAGGCAGCGTGGTGGAATCAGGCTCTCGTCAAAATAATCAAAGTAAAGAAACTCGCATTTTTCGGCAGGTTTGTGAATTTTTA
>NW_004798445.1:78455-79521 GCF_000002075.1 Aplysia californica
CCATTTTCTCACTAATTTTACCTCTGAAAACAGGTGATCCCTACCTCCTTCTTTCGCAAATATCTCGACTTGTATTCAAGATAAATGGATGTTTATTTTGCATCTAAGTAAAGGCAAGTAAACAAGCTTTGAGATGATTTCAATAACTCTACATGTCCAAAAATTGACGAGAGCCTGATTCCACCACGCTGCCTCACAAATATACAGCTACTCTCTGTAAACAAAAGTATAAACAACGGGACATTTTATAATACCAGTGGATTTTGAGGCGAAAAAAAAATCCCCCAACGGAAATGGAAATGAAAAAAAAACAGTATATTTTTTATCTTAAAATTCTGGAATGGACGTTTTTTCCCCCCCTGATATACTCAGATTTGGCGTGGGGTGCGTTTTCGAACTTACTGCGCACTGCATTCCAAAAACTCAAGTATATCAGAAGGCTTAGAGAATAACTGAACACTGCATGCCAAAAACTCAAGTATAATTATCAGAAGGCTTAGAGAATAACTGAACACTGCATTCCAAAAACTCCAGTATAGCAGAAGGCTTAGAGAATAACTGAACACTGCATTCCAAAAACTCCAGTATATCAGAAGGCTTAGAGAATAACTGAACACTGCATCCCAAAAACTCCAGTATATCAGAAGGCTTAGAGAATAATATAATGGAGAGCTTATTGCTTGCTTGTCGAGGGTAGCCAGTGGAACATTCAAGAACTCTTCACGAGTCAGGGAAAGTATTAAAAAAAGAAAAGGAAAGAAACGAAAAGGAAAGAATAGAAAAGGAAAGAGAAGAAACGAGAAGAAAAGGAAAGGAACAAATGAAAAAAAGAGAAATAAAAAGTAAATACTCAGATTTAATATCAGGACGCGATATCTTTTACGTCGAAGAAAATAAGTTTGAAAATGTTCCATTTCGTAAGATCTTCAAGGGAAGGGAGATAATAATAGGGTCACAGCGGTTGTGAGGGAATCGGCATGAATACATAATACAGGTGTAAGGTAAATACATACCCTCACACAATCTATCTGTCTCTCTCTCGCTCTCTCTCTCTCTCTCTCTCTCT
>NW_004798445.1:81212-82500 GCF_000002075.1 Aplysia californica
CCTGCAATCTTACCTTTACAAGTCTGGTGGCTTACCACAAGGCTATGTGAGCGAGTGCGTGTGTGTGTGTGAGTGAGTGCATGTGTATGTGTGTGTGTGAGTGTATGTGTGCACGTGTGTGTGAGCGTATGTGTGTGTGAGTGTATGTGCACGTGTGTGAGTGTATGTGTATGTGTGTGTGTGAGTGTATGTGTGTCGTTAAGGGAAGCGTAGCTAAGAGTACACGTATACCTCTCACCCTGGTCGGTCCCCACACCTGTCATCTGATACACCTGCTGTGACTTTTGACCACCACACTGGACACTCACTGACCAGACATAATACGTCAGCACGTGTGTGAGTATATATGTGTATGTGTGCGCGTGTCTGTGTGAGTCTTCGAGGAAACGTAGAGATATAAAAGTACACGTGTACCTCATACACTGGTCAGTCCCAACACCTGATACATCTGAGACTTCTGTCCACCACACTGGACACTCACTGACCAGACATAAGACGTCAGCACGTGGTGGCGACATATTATGACCCTGGCTCGGGACAGGACTTCGGACTTTTTACTACGTTGGTCAGTAAAGTTCTGTGAAGACCAGTGGCGATCATGTGGCAGTACAGACTTGCAGGTCGTCCTATATCTCGCGCTGCCATGTCTGCCTCTCTCCGATCTCTACACGCGGGTGGTTGTAGGGTGCTCTCATGTGGTTTGTTTCTTCCTTCCTATCATACATCTATCGTCCTGATCTATAGGGTGGCAGGTTGTTCATTACTCTCAGGAGTGTTCTTTTTTAGGTCTGTACGTTCTTATGTTATAATAATAATATGCAGAAAGACTCGCGACTGGTCGAATAATATTATATACATGGAAGTAAAATAGAAATTAAAATGGCTTCCCATTTCTTCAAAGAAGACAATTTACATATTGTTATCTGATCAAATCGGATCGGAACTTGTCGGGATCGAGGAATGGTGCTGGCTAATACACATTATTATATCGGTGGGTGGCTGGCGGGTGCTCTGGTGTGATTTGCTCCTTCTTTTCTATCAAACATCTTTCGTCCTTATCTCTCCTCCTTCGTTTTTGTGTTTGTTGCTCCCTTGTAACACCTCTAATCTTCGGCACCTTTATGACCTTATTGTATGGCAAATGCCCTAAAACGCATACTTAAACAAACAAACAAACTCTATTTCGAATCGATCTTGGCTTGACGTCATCAATTTTGACAATGTAATCCGTTAGTGCTTGGCACCATACACGCGAAAAAGCACAACAAAAAAACCCAACAACCCCCCC
>NW_004798445.1:82600-84316 GCF_000002075.1 Aplysia californica
CTCTCTCTCTCTCTCTCTCTCACTCTCTCTCTCTCTCTCCCAGGGACACATGCCTATACCACCTAGAGTATAGCACTGTCCCAACACCTCTGTCGCCTGAAACCTAGACCTCTGGCCATTCGACTCCACTATTCAGTATTCGTGATTCTTTTTTTTTTTCTTCCCTTTTTGTTATTCATATATATTCGAATAGCGGAAAGCCATTGAATGCCGTTTGTGGGATCTTTATGGATAATGGATCTTTGTCTAATTATTATCCTTCTTAACAGTCTCTCAAACCGTCGTAAAAAAGAACACAATAATATCATATCTAAAATCATTGCTGTAAATACAGAAATGCTCTATTTTTGACGATTCCGAGACATATGAATACATAAAACCTACAAAAATACTGACTAGTACTGACTAGTACAGACTGGAGATTGTTGTAATGGACCCATTTTTGTGTGTGCCATGATAGAGTGGCGTCAGGCGCTCGTCAATTTCTGAGCATTTTATGGTCTTTTATGTATAATCTTACTTTAGCCTTGATCATTAAAATTTGCTTTTCTTTTGATGAAAAAAATACTCCTGTATCTTGAATAAAGGTCGAAGTACATGCGTCAGAGACAGGTAGGAGGTCGCCTGGTGTCAAATGTAAAATTAGCGAGAAAATGGCCGCCCCAAGTTTGGTGACTTCTAAAGCTTGAATGTCACCTGGATCTACTTATTTCTCTACTTTGCCTTCCCCTGATCAATGTTTTTCTGTAAAATCCACACAGAAACGTGTTCTTGAGTGAATATAGTCGGTGCTGAGTCCATACCACCCACCCACCCCAACCCCCACCCCCAACAACAACAACCAAAAAAAAGTATCCCCCCCAAAAAAACAAAAACAAAAAAATATTACCCAAAGTCGTGAAAAAGTCGATTTCTTCGATTTCATCACCTTGACGTGATATCGATTTCACCCCGATGTCACAATCATAAAACTATAAAGACCAAAGAAAGAAAAAAACCATTTCCCACGAGATATTCGAATAGCACGACGAATAGTAAGATCTCATTTCGAAGCGTTGGTCGAAGAAGTTTGGTCTCCTCCAAATGATGGCAGCACTGCAGCAGCAGGCAGTGCGCGGTACTCCCACACAGTAAGTCGTGGCTGTCGTTCCACCTGATTAAACCACAGATAAACCCCTCAGACCCTGACTAATGCCTCTCGCTGTGTTTGGCCGAGTGGACAGAGTCCAGTAACTGCTGAAAGGTCCACCCACTCGTAGTACTGTCGAGAGCGGACTGCAATCTCCGTGACTATTTATCGCCCTTTAACCCTCTAATGACCACATGAAGAAAAAGTTTTTGGACATTTCACTTTCTACGCTGGTGTTAGAGAGGTAATACAAGTTTTTAAAATACCTGAACTTTATAGTTTACTAAGTATAAATGAGACGCCTGACATAATATTTTTTTGAAACTCAGAATTTATCACTTCAAATTTCTCCAAACTTGGATAATATATATACCCTGAGCAGATAGAATTTTGTAATTCCGTGGTAGCGATAGGATGATCCGAGTAGGCGTTGTTATTTAATGAGTTAACCGAGACAAGTAATACAACCTCTAGGCCATGCAGTCTTCAAACTTCTCCTCACTGTCATTTTCGTCTGGGTTCAGCTGTCTGGTCTGATCAGTACAGAAAAGTCATTTTGATAGTGGTGCTCCGCTCTCCCTCCGCCG
>NW_004798445.1:84964-85801 GCF_000002075.1 Aplysia californica
ATTTTTTCTCTTTTTTTTGCGTATAACGGTGACGACGTTGAGCAAAGGCAGGAGAATGTAAATTTGCAGTTTCCATGGACACTACAGTTTTGGAAGTGGGTGGTTGGCGGGTGCTCTGGTGTGGTTTGCTCCTTCTTTCCTCTGATCTTAAGCATATGTTATCGTCCTTATCTCTCCTCCTTCTTTTTTACGTTTGTTGTTACTCTCTTGTAACACCTCTAATCTTCGGCACTTGTATGACCTTATTGTGTTGCAAGTGCCGTAAAACTCTTTACTAAACTAAACGAAGTCATCAAACTTTGGTGGCTGTTGTACTCGCTAATTCACAAGGCCACCCCAATCTTTAATCTCAAATTATATTTCGGCTTCTACTCATGATAAATGGATACTTTTTGTCTTCAAAAGGAAGACAGATAAACGAACGTTAAGATGATACCAATAATAATACCTCAACACGCCCAAATTCCACTGTGCGGGGGTCACATAATTTCGACAAGGTGGGAGTGTGTTGGTCGAGGACACAGTCCAGTGACCACCCAACAAAAGACGGGGTTGAGGGGCATGGGGGGGGGCGGGGATGAGGGAGTGGAGAGGGAGAGAAAGGGTGGCAGGACTTTTTCAGAACCCCTCCCCGCTCAACTGGGCGTGACAGCTTTTGGGAATGGAGTAATCCCCCCTGACAAGGTAGAGAGGCTTGTGTGGATGGTTATGGCATGTCGTGGTACGGTATTATGCATCACTTTGGCAGATCGTTCGACACGCTGTAAGATTATTCAGGGGCCTAGTCTGAGAATGAACCCAATCCTGAAAAATAGAAACATATCAATGAACACCAAA
>NW_004798445.1:87093-90774 GCF_000002075.1 Aplysia californica
TATTATTATTTGTTACGGTATGACTGACGAATTCTTACGAACACGGTAAGATAGGACGATAGGGCACCGATCGTAGGTCAATATTAGATGACCTGCTCTCTACGGCATGCTGTATGAGCTTAACAACGACGTGTTGTATCATCTGTTAACCCGTTTATTTAAGCTAAACTGTTCCTCCAAAGCTACAGTCGTTGTCATTTCCTCAACATGTGAGACACCACACCCCCCAAAAAACACGTCAATGTGGTTCGCTTACTTAAAGTTCGGAAAAATTATAACAGCAGCTTAGATCAGCATAAGTTTACGGAAAAGCTCGGAACTGGCAGTGCCTTGCAGGAAGGACGGTGCAATGCTATAATATTTTTTTGCAGAGGTTTTTCGCACTACCACAAAAGCACACAAAAGCACCCAACAGCACCCAACAGAACCCAGCCGCACCATTCACTCAGGTGAGTGCGTACCAACGACAGGGCTAAACTGTTTCTGCCTGGCTGCGTTCGAAACGTGTATGCCAACGTGTTGATGAATTCAGGGGCTCGTCAAAAGGCTGACTGAAATAAAAGAAACCGCTTTTCTCTTAAGTGTTGGGAAACTGTTCATGATTTTTATTTTTTAATTTTTTTTTTGTGTTCCCTCAGTTCCTTTTACATCGTTTCAAAAATTAATTTCTGAATGGACTTTATGCAGGCGCGGTTCGTCCATAGAGCACGTTAGTGCAGTGCCGCCCAAAATTTTTTTATGTTAAACTACGTAAAAAAAACACCCACAATAATAAAATAAAAGAAGCCAGAAACAAACACTAGCCAAATATTATATCAAAACAAGGTCCTCACTGGCGCCATAACTGTCATTTCTGTGTCCATAGCGCCGTAAAACATCTACTATTACTATGACATGCCAAAGTACACGCACTTTAGTTAAACAGAATAGATTCAACAGTGTAACCTGACCTATAATCGCTCTTGGGGATAACCCAAGCGATGTCGACACTCGTAGCGATTTTGGCGGTACATTAATATTATAAGACGGCACATTTCAAATGTGCTCCTGCCGAACAGTGCCGAAACATAGCCCACAGTAGGCAGTCTAAAAATAAACGCGATAGACGAACGCTATTCTTTGCCAATATTATGTCAGCCCAGGAGCAATCCAGCGGAGTGCTCAAGTGAATTGTGATTGGTTCATTGTCTGTCTTGCTTCTATTTTAAGTGACTCAGTGACCGTGAACCTGAGGGAGGTGAACGTGACCGTCCTATGAGTTGTGCTTTTGAATGGTTTTGTACATGTAGTGGAGTAGTGAAAGTTATTACATGTACTTGAGTGTTCAGTTTCAATACAAGATGAACGAAATCGATGTTTAGCTAACAAACAAATTTAGCACCAGAAATCAAAGCGACAAGTAAAAAGAATAAAAATATAAGCACGAGGTCCTCCCTCACCAACCCAAAGATCCTAAAATTATATACCGTCTCATTTAATATGCCCTTGACTATCTTCAGCATTCGATAGCTTAATTGTGCACGTCCACTTTTTAGCCCCACGAACCACCCCTGACTTTATGGAACAACTTTGATCAAAAGCACACAGCAGTGTAAACTTGCAGTCTCCAATGACACTTAATCCTGGGTTTCTCTATAAGTATACCTGTAACACCAGTCAACTCCCACCACCTTCAATCGCAAATATCTCAACTTGTATTCAAGGCAGACGAGTAGTTCTTCACACATCCAAAGCAAGACAACGTAACCAGCTTTAAGATGATAGCAGTAGCCTCAGTAGTCTAGTGGTCTATTATAGGCTACCCCACCCGTAATCGTGAGACTGCGTGTTCTTGGGTCCGAGCCTCGGGTCGGTCAGACGTTGTGTCCTTGGGAGAGGCACTGTATACGAATTTCTCTTTTGGCTGGGTCCTTTCGGAGATGGGCGTTAAAGTCGCATCGGAGGTCTCGTCTTTTAGAAATAACCTAATAGTGTTGATAAGGGCGTTAAACCAATACCATTTTACCATTTTAAAAAAGATGATACTGAAACTCTATATGCCCAAAAATCAACGAGCGTTTAGTTCCACCTTGTCACGAATATAAATGCTTTAAAAAAAAAAATGTCAGGCAGCGTGGTGTAATCAGGCTCTTGTCAAAATAATCAAAGTGAAGAAACTTGCTTTTTTTCCGCAGGTTTGTGAATGTTTATCAAATTTTTGTTTTTTGGGTCACTTCCTTTCATGCCCATTAAAGAACTAAATTCTGCGTAGATTTTTCTGAAAAATTTTGATTAAAGGCACACAAAATGTAAAATTTCAGTTACCACGGACTCTTAAGCTAAGGAAATAACTAATCTTTGGCCACCATTTTCTCAATAATTTTACCCCTGAAAACAGGTGACACCCACCTCCTTCATTCGCAAATATCTCGACTTGTATTCAAGATAATGGATATATTATACATCCTAATAAACACAAGGGAACAAGCTTTAAGAAGATACCAATAACTCTACATGCTCGAAAATTGACGAGAGCCTGGTTCCACCACGCTGCCTCACATATGCCCAAAAATCAACCAGCGTTTGGTTCCACCTTGTCGCGTATATAATAGCTTTTAAAAATATACAGAAGGAAAAAAAAGAATATACAGAAGAAAAAAAAGAATATACAAGCTTCGTGCTGGGAACGAGACCGCAGAATTTCAGAACCACTCTCACGGATCACTGGTTGGCGTGTGGGGCTTGTGTCGTGTTTTTGGCTCCGGGTTTATTTTTTGTCTGCGCGCACAAGCGTGAGTGTCAGATTTCCTTTCCGCCTCTGTCGCAATGCAATGCGCCTAAGCTCAGATTTTGAGAATTTTTCATTTTTATTTTTACACATTTCAAAGGTCTGTTAAAGAGGCACCTTTTAACACCATCAAAATGCCAGTTTTGTGCTCTGGTCAAGGCATACATTCGTTTGTTGTTATTTTTTTTATTTTTTTTTGGGGGGGGGCTGCCTTTTCTGGTTCCTGATAGGAACAACATAACAAAAACGAGCGTTTTTTTTCTTTCTTGGTCTCAGGTGTAAAAATCACCTCAACAGACTTAAGTGGATTGCTTGATACACAGACGGTTCGCTGATGTGCTGTGTAATAACGCGCACAATTTTTAACAACATATTATTTTTCTGAAGTCTGTGTAGATTCGTAATCTCACCGTGGGGCAGTGCCACTGACTGTGGTGTCTTGGGGCCATTCCCAAAGGAGGGACATTTCTCGTTCAAGCATAGTAGAATTGTAAATGGGCTGAGTCCTGTCACGCTCATAACTCTGCCTGATCTACAACAGGGAACTTCTGCTTTTTCTTTCCTAATCCTTACTATTGTCATTTTCCTCTACTTCTTTTGTATGTTTGTCACTCTCTTATGACCTTCTATTTTCAGGGTGCCTTGATAGTCGAAGCAGACCTTGTGCTGTTGAAGTTAGAGAGGTGAGCTAAGTAAATCTGATTCCCTGTAATGACTTGTCTGTTGACACCCACCCCTTGGCGCTCATATGACCTTATGCAGTTGCGAGCGCCGTAAAACCCTCTACTATAAAAAAGATCCGTAATCAGAGCTGAAAGACTAGTAATGCAGAATCGTCGCAAGAGAAATTCGTCATGTTTCATCTGTCCGTTTCTTTCTTTCTTTCTTTTTTTCTGTCTATATTTCTTTCTTAG
>NW_004798445.1:90874-92490 GCF_000002075.1 Aplysia californica
AGGGGTGTATGTCAACAGAAAGTCCAAACGGGGAATCAGGCTTACTTAGCTCACCTCTCCAGCCTCAACAGCACAAGTCTGCTTCTACTATTACGGCATCCCGGGAATAGCAGTTCACAAGAGAGTGACAGACAAACAATTCAAAGGAAGAAGAGGAAAAGGACAATTGCAAGGATGAGGAAAGAAAAAGCAGCAGTCCCTCCTATGTCTTTCCGGCACAGTATGAGCTTGACATTGATGAGTCAGCCCATTTAAAATTCAACTTTGCAAAAGAACATGTTAATATTCCCCCCTTTAGGAATGGCCTAAAGACAACTTCAGTCTGTAACACAGCCCTGGTTTGGGGGGGGGGGGATAATAACACATGTAATCTCACATTTTACTTGATCTATTTGTGAGACAGCGTGGTGGAATCAGTCGCTTGTCAATTTTTGGGCATGTAGAGTTATTGGTGTCATCTTAAAGCTTCTTCATTTGTCTTTATGTCAATAAAAAAAATATCCATTTATCTTGATTACAAGTCGAGATATTTGCGAATGAAGGAGATGGGGTCACCTGTTTCCAGAGGTAAAGTTAGTGAGAAAATGGCCACCAAAGATTAGTTATTTCCTTAGCTTTACCAAGAGTCCGGGATAACTGAAAATTTACATTTTTTTGCGCCTTTAATCAATGTTGTTAAGAAAATTCCACTAAGAAATGAGTTCTTGAATGGGTATGAAAGGTGTTGAGCCGAAAAACAAATAACTGATAAACATTCACAAATCTTCGGAAAAATGCAAGTTTCTTCACTTTGCTTATTTTGACGAGAGCCTGATTCCACCACGCTGCCTCACATTTGCATTACAAGTGTCGTTAAACTCCTAGTAAAAGTACCCCATCCATTTCACCATAAACTGCTTCTAAAGAAAATATTTCTATTCTCCCCAGTTGAAGAGAAAAAAGGAACCGCACGCACATAGAGAAACAGACCACAAACAGACCACAAACAGACCACAAACAGACCACAAACAGACCACAAACAGACCACAAACAGACCACAAGCAGACCACAAACACCACCACCACCACGAGCATGATGAGCAAGAAAGGAAGCCCAGACGCCAAAGGCTGGGGCCGAGTGTTCGGATTCTTCCTACTCGGCGCCATATCCGGTCACGTACTCTTCAAACGTATCGAAAGGTCCCTGGACGAGGCGGCTTGTGGCAGTGCCAAACTTCCGCCCATACTGGTACGTCATAACAATGCAGTGCAAGTCAACTCTGCTCTGTCGGCCAAGAGGTCAATGAAGAGCTCCCTCTTCGCCAATGGAATCTTCAGCTGGCAGCAGGATTCGGAGGGAGCAGTGGAGGGAGAGAGGGGAGCGGCAGAGGAAGAGAGGCTGCCCAGAGACGAGGTGGGAGACAACTTCCTGTTTATTGGGATCATGACCGCCCGGAAGTACCTGGACACTCGGGCCATGGCCAGTAACAAGACCTGGGTGCCTCGTGTGCCGGGGAAAGTGGTCTACTTCCTGGGGGAGGGAGAGACTTATACAGGTGGGTATGAGTGTGAGTGTGTGGGTGTGTATGTGTGTGTGTGTGTGTGAGAGAGAGAGAGTGTGTGTGTGTGTGTGTGAGT
>NW_004798445.1:92590-93732 GCF_000002075.1 Aplysia californica
CTAAAATCGATAAGAGTAGGCTTCGGCCGCCACCCGGGCAAAATTCAAAATTTCCTACCAACGAAAAAGTATTAGGTGTGTCCCGCGCGCTCATATAACCTTATGCAGTTGCGAGCGCCGTAAAACCCTATACTAAACAAACAAACAAACAAAATTTCTTTCTTTCTTTTCATTCTTGCTTTCTGTCTGCCTTTCTGTCTGTCTGTCTTTCTTTCTTTCTCTCTTTTTCTTTTCTTTTGGTAAGTGTTTTACAGCTCTTGCACCTGCAAAAGTCATAATATGAGCGCGTGGGACATGTTAAACATTTTCAGTTTGGTAGGAATTTTAAATTTTTGCCCGGTTTGAATCATCATCATCATCATCATCATCATCATCATCATCATCATCATCACCATCATCAGCAGCAGTAGCAGCAGCAGCAGCATGAGCAGCAGCATCGTCGTCATCAGCAGCAGCAGCATGAGCAGCAGCAGCAGCAGCAGCAGCAGTTTTTTCACGCCCTCCCGAAATATAGACCACCAACGAGAGCTCCACATCTATTTCTGCCCTGGACTGTAGTCTCCAGCTCCGTCCAGCTGTATCCCATTACGTTTGGGTTCGAATCTACGTCTCTCCACGTACTTTTGGATCTTCCTCTTCTCCTCCATCTTTTTTAGACTTGGTGGGCAGTGTTATTTTTTATTTCCTCAAGATGTTTCAGCACTCAATTCTCCTTCTTATTTGTGTATAGAACTGTTTAGTTGCGCTCGTCTCCGAAGCGGAAAGTCCGAGTTCGAGCTTCGGTTGGGACACGGATTTTTTTTCGCCCCCTCCTGCCAACCCAGCAGTAATGAGTAACTGACTTCGAGATAGGGAAGTAAAGGCGGCGTGGAAAGGAACTGGCCACCATACCACATTATGATTAAGGCCCAGGAAGTTGTCTCACTAACAAGGCAATCCCCAATGTCGGGATCGGATGCGGGAAGAACTGTACTTTTTACTATCTAGTAACACATCCGTTTAGTTTTAGGTAGGTTTTTACGGTGCTCGCAACTGCATAATGTCATATATAGGGGAATATAGTGTAAAGCGCATAGAGCCGGCAGTCGAGCGGGGATATGCGCTATACAAATGCTATTTATCTATTATTATTATTATTATTA
>NW_004798445.1:96151-97798 GCF_000002075.1 Aplysia californica
GGGGGGGGTTGTGAAGGAGGAGAGAGATATACAAAGATGTATCGGCAGGGGAGGAGGGAGACAAAAAATAGTATGTTTATGTTAATGAAATTGAAGGAGATAAAGAGGGAAGGGAAACAGGTGTATGCGTTAAGGTAAGCGGAAAAGATGGGGGCGGAGGGATGTATACTTGTATGTATATTAAGGTAATGAGGAGTAGTTGGTGGAAACTTACGTGTGTTCCTTTTGGTAATTTTGGGGAGGGGAGAGGGGAGATATCTACAGATATGTTCTTAAAGCTAATTGGGTTGGGTTGTTGTTGTTTTGGGGTTTTTTGTTTTTGCTGTTGTTGTTGTTGTTTTTGTTGTGTTTGTTGTTTTTATTGGGGGGTTTTGTTGTTGTTGTTGTTGTTTTTTGGGGGGGAGGCGGGAGGGGAGAGGACATACACACGTGTGTATATTAAGATAAGTTGAGGGGGAGGGGAATGGGCTAGAGATTTACAAATATGTATGCTAATGTCATTTTCTTCACCGATTTTTGGCGTTCTCCTTCCTCAGCGAGATGTAAATGTCTCTATCTGATCAAACACAGTTCTTTTTTCTTTAAGACTGAGGGTTTTTATTCTCTAAAAAGAAGTGTCAATGTCTCAATCCTGTCACAACTAGCTTTAATTGTCTAACTAAGATAGATTTTCTTTTCTTTTTTTTTCTTCTAAGGGGCAAATAAATTTACAATCAATCCAAGCACAATCCATCTTTCTGTGTAGTTGGGTGTTTCCTTCATACATGAGATCTAAATGGTGTAAGTTCGTAAAATATGTGAGGCAGCGTGGTGGAATCGGGCTCTCGTCAAAATAATCAAAGTTAAGAAACTGGTATTTTTCCGCAGATTTGAGAAATTTTATCGATTTTTTGGTTTTTGGTTCAACACCTTTCATGCCTATTAAAAAACTCATTTCTGTGTGGATTTGATTGAAAAACGTGGATTGAAGGCACAAAAAATGTAAATTTTCAGTTACCACGGACTCTTATGCTCAGGAAATAAATAACTTTTGGCAGCCATTTTCTCACCAATTTTACCTCTGAAACCAGGTGACCCCAACCTCCTTTATTCGCAAATATCTCGACTTGTATTCAAGATAAATGGATATTTCTTTCATCCAAAGCAAGACAAATGAACAAGCTTTAAGATGATACCAATAACTCTACATGCTCAAAAATTGACGAGAGCCTGATTCCACCACGCCCTACCACAAATGGTGTAATTTCATAAAATATAATATCTTTTCTTTCATTCAATGATATTTTTCTTTCCTAGGGAAGTTCCAAATGTCACGACTAGGTCAAACACCATCCTTTCATTCTCTGCCTTTGTGTTGTCTTCCTCCCACAGGAGATCTAAACGTCGCCATCTTGTCCGGTGTCAAGGAAAACGATTACCCGCCACAGAAAAAATCTTTTGCCATGGTGGAGTATATCAACGAACACTACGCCAAAGACTACCAGGTAATGAGAATGAGAATGATAGTGATGATGACGATAACGATAGCGATAACGGTAACGATAACGATATTAGAAGAAGAAGAAGAAGAAGAAGAAGAAGAAGAAGAAGAAGAAGAAGAAGAAGAAGAAGAAGAAGAAGAAGAAGAAGAAGAAGAAGAAGAAACGG
>NW_004798445.1:101782-103197 GCF_000002075.1 Aplysia californica
TTGGTGTAAATGTAAATTTTGTCAGCTTTACTTCTCTTTTCATATTGAATTTTAATGAAAGTAATATATAATTTAATTTTTTTAATGTATACCTTCTTGGGTTTTACGGTCCTGTACAGCCAAGGAAAATTTCGTTCTGGGATAATAATGTACTATCTTAACTTATCTTAAATAAAAGGGTTTTTGTTTTTTTGGTTTTAGTTAGTGTTTTACGGCACTTGCAACACAAACTAAAAAAAATGGCGAAGATTAGAGGTGTCACAAGAGAGAAACAAACATTAAAAAGAAGGAGGGTAAACAAAGACGATAGACGTTTGATAGGAAAGAAGGAGCAAACCACACCAGACCACCCACCAACCACCCTAAGAAAAATAAAATAGACGAACCGAAAGCTGGGACATAAAATACAGGCGATTATGTCAGCGGAGACACCATACCTCACAACAACAAAACAAAACAAAAATGCATAGTCTTTGTTCTTTTTGACAGATAGCAATTTTGATCAGACAACCGTTTTTACATGCTTCTAACCGTTGTCTTTCTTACACTTGTTTTGTGGTTTTTGATTTTCTTTGTTGTTGTTGTTTTGGATATTTGTGAGGCAGCGTGGTGGAATCAGGCTCTCGTCAGTTTTTGGACATGAAGAGTTATTGGTATCATCTTAAAGCTTGTTTAATTGTCTTTATTTGTATGAAAACAATATCTATTTATCTTGAATTCAAGTCGAGATATTTGTGAATGAAGGAGGTGGGGGTCATCTATTTTGAGAGCAAAATTAGTGAGAAAATGGCCGCCAAAGATTAGTTATTTTTTTAGCTTAAAAGTCCTAGGTAACTGAAAATTTACATTTTTTGTGCCTTTAATCAACATTTTTCAGAAAAATCCACACAGAAATGAGTTCTTTAATGGGCATGAAAGGTGTTGAGCCAAAAACAAAAATTTGATAAAAATTTAAAAAACCTACCGAAAAAAGCACGTGTCTTCATTTTGATTATTTTGACGAGAGCCTGATTTCACCACGCTGCCTCACATTTTTAGGTTCCAGTATTCCCTTGCTCTGTCTAGGGCAGTCTGAAAGGAATAAGATCCATAAAGAAAAGAATACGCACTTTTGTTATAATAAAGATCGCAACATGAAACCTGCTTTTGCATAATATCAATTTTGGAAATAGAAGTTAGTGCATGTCAATTGAGACTTTGGAGGGCAAAGGCAGTGCATGTACAATAGGTGGGAAGGAAAATGTCTCATTCAAAGACCACTCGCTTTAACAGAGGAGCCCAGCACCGACTGTGGTGAGAATGTGTGCCCTAAGGCACGAAGGTGTGTGTGTGTGTGTGAGTGTGTGGGTGTGTGTGTGTGTGTGTGTGTGTGTGTGCGTGCGTGTGTGTGTGTGAAAGAGAGAGAGCCAGAGAGA
>NW_004798445.1:104947-108418 GCF_000002075.1 Aplysia californica
TTCAGTTTTTAACAAATTAAATATGTTTTCGCTCCTCGTGATCTATTTTCCCCTTGGCTGCCCTAGTTCGGGAATTCGTGTTCGGACTCGTCCTCCTGCCCAATGTTCGATCTCCGACTCAGACCCCACGAATTCGTCGAATTCCGAATCTCGACTTGACTTCGCCCATGCTTAGTATGCACAGCTTTCGTGCTCTTTGATAATGCGGAATCGTGATATGAAAGAGTCAATCTATGCCTTTTGGAGAAAAAGAAAAGAGATCGAGGTCTCAGATCTTGCAGGAGTGGTTGGTTTTGTTGTTGAGAGTGTAGAGCTTTTCAGGACCGAAAGAAGTTTCAGCTAAATACGTACATGTTTCAGGTTTGATTGGGTCCTTCCCCTCCTCCTCTTCCTCCTCCTCCCTCTCCTCCTCCTTTTCCTCCTCCGCCGCCTTCTCCTTCTCTCT
Source organism: Aplysia californica (assembly GCF_000002075.1). NCBI lineage: Eukaryota > Metazoa > Mollusca > Gastropoda > Aplysiida > Aplysiidae > Aplysia > Aplysia californica. Next base: position 105,393 of record NW_004798445.1, read on the forward strand.
CCCAAAACATACGTGTACTTCCCCATCCCCTGCATCTTACACATACACCTACGTTGCTGCATGATAGCTTTTGCTCTGATGACGATATACATTACGTCATTAGAGTCTGGTGCAGACTTCTACATTTAGAAAATGGCAAATATCAAAAGAAATGTTACATGCAACTATATTGTTCCTGTGAACTGAGCAGAGCCAACTGGGCTACTGAAGTTCAAAACTTATTGTTTTCCCTGGGTTTTTGATATGCCTGGTTTTCTCAAAGTGTTGGAAGCGCAAGATTATCTCTCAGTGCAGTAAAAAGTAGGCCTGTTGATCATTCTGTGCAGAACATAGAGGAAGAAGTCTATCGCAAGTAGTTTATTCTATCTTATATTTCTGTTTCAAGAAACAACTGAGTATATCATTAACCTCCCTCAGTATTGGAACTGAAGAGTCATAGCCTTGTTAAAACTCATAGCCTTTTTTTAAATAACCACCTCCAAAGATGGAAATTAATAAATTCAACCTTATGTGAGAGGTGTAACTCTAATGAAATTGAAGGTGAATTTCACTTTATTTTCTGTAGTCCATATTTTGTCCATCAAAGGAAATTGTGAGTTCCTCCTAACCTGACTCGGCCCAGTGACAGATATATGCAATGTTTGACCCATGATCTTATACTTTAGCACGTTAAATTCTTCAATTGAGGACTTCCGAAACGAACGACCACTATTAGAATCTAAATCTATTCTACAATCTAGATTTTACATCCAAAATCATGATGGAAGACCGAAAACCACTGTTATACCATCCGTTCATGACAAAATCACGGTAGTTTGTGCATTTTTAGGCCCAGTTCAAAGTTTTGAAGGTCTGAGTCGGGGATTAGTAGACTTTGGAAATTTAACGTGCTAAAGTATAAGATCACCATTATGTATATATGCGCAACGTTTCCTCTTTCATTATGGAAACTTAAACAAATGGGTGTTTTATATGATGTGATGTGGGCCAAAAGCCTTAAACTCTGAATAAACTTACTTACTTACTTACTCCAACCTCCCAACACGCTCATAGTTACATCGCACCCCACCCCAACACACTTTTCTACATTTGATAAATTCCAGCTATCTAAGACAGACAGCAACCACAATGTTAGAAAAGATAAGGTACACGCCTTCAGTTGACTTGTGAGCTCCCTTCTCATTAGTATTCACAAATTTCCTTTAGTTCAGTTTTAGTAGAGGTTTTACAGCATAAGTCATATGAGCGCCAGAAGATTAGAGGTGTTACAACTTATTACAAGAGAGTAACAAACATAGAAAGAACAAGGGGAGATAAGGACGATAGATGCATCGGAAGGTGCGCAAAAAACGATAGTAGAAAGCAGAAAATACTTCGTTTTCTTCCACACAAAGACATACGTATATACGTTGACCCTCGGTATTTTTGTGGGTCTGTCTTCTATTATCTAAACGCTTTTAATGGCTGCATCGATCGACATGCAGTTTTTGCCGAAAGATTCTTTAAAATATTCTCCAGATCATGACGCCCTTGGTTTTTTCAGTTTTGAGACAGTTTTGCTGCAAACAGCTAAATTTCTTTATTTCGCCGATCACTTTTGTTGGCCGTCACTTCTGTCTCTGTAATTTTATAAAATCCGGAAGTGATATTTCGCGAGGCGCATTTTGTTTTGAGAGTATAGATCTAGATTTAGACCTTCTAAGCGCTCATATGACCTTAGCAGTTGCGAGCGCCGTAAAACCCTATACTAATACAATACTACAGACCTTCTAATTTTTTGCATCTCTCAAGATTTATTACTCCATTCCAGTAGAGTGTAAATCTTAATATAGTAGGCCAATGACTTTCAGTTGATGTTAATGCACCGATCATTCCTTCCATCGAAAGGGGGCCCAGCTAGTTATATATAAAGACCTCACCCCTTCCTCCTATACATACTTAAGAAAGCCCCGGTGTTTACCTATTAAATGTGAAGGGTGATTACAAAATGAGTTAATACCCCGATTTGTGCCCGCGTGGGCATAGACACGCCAGGTGTGTTGTCTCATTTTCTACAATCTAGCAGTTTGAAACGAGGAAAAAAGAAATTATGCTAACCTTGAACAAAATGGCAGCGTTGAAAATAACGAAAATGACACGACCTGTGTCGACTTTTGGCCGATATATCAATTCGTGGAGTGCAGGAAGTACTTTGTTTTGTCGGCACGCCTCATATTAAGTGCTGTCGCACGCCAGAGACCCGAGTTCCATTCCCGAGAAGGAAGAACTTTTTTCGAGAGCGTTCTCGTGCACGTTCAGCCTGTATTGTGTAGTCGTCTCAGCGCGGGTTAGAAGCCCGCCTCCGAAATGATCTAAACTGTGTCGGTGGGTGCGTAAAACATGTACATTTTATTATTTTCTAAGTACACATTTTCTACGTGCTAACGGATAACGAAGAGATTTCGGTGGGTGGTCGGCGGATACTCTGATTTGGTTTGTTCAGGCTTCTTTTCCATCAAACATCTGCCGTCCTTATCTCACCTCCTTTTTTGTGTTTGTTAATCTCTTGTAACGCCTCTAATCTTCGGCACGTATATAACCTAATCGTGTTGCAAAGGACTTATTACTCATACCACAAGCTAAAACAATCTTCACAGTCTCTTTTAAAAAAGAAATCTACGCATATCTTCACAGGAGCATTTTGTTGCGAATATTACGCACCTCTGTTGGTACATTTTAGCCCTTAACTTAAAGAGAATGGATGTTATGATCCTGCCTCCCAGTATCTAACCTTGTGTTTTTTAAGTGCCGCAAATCTTTTTTTTAACAAAAAAACAAACAAACAAAAACGAGCAAACTAAAAGCCCAACTAAACAACAGTAAAAACAATAACAACAATAACAACAACAACAACAACAATAACAACAACAACAGCAACAACAAACAATTTCGCTAACTTGTCCATCATCCGCTCTCTCTTTCCACCCCGCCTCCCAGCTAAACCCGTGTTGCTTTTACTCTCTCTCTCTCTCTCTCTCTCTCTCTCT
>NW_004798445.1:110535-112374 GCF_000002075.1 Aplysia californica
CAAAAGGCTTTTTAATGGCTGCATCAATTGACATGCGGTTTTCACCAAAAGATTCTTTAATATCCAGATCATGACGCCCTTCGTTTTTTTAGGTCTCGCAATACTGAGCACTATTTTAAGTGTGCGACCCGTATAGATTCTAGCCTCATGATTTTTTTTGTACTTGGTGCTAAATTCGACTGTGATCCTTTCGTTTGATGCCCATCATCGCTTTTTCTGGACTCCTTTGTCTATTATATATTTGGGAACTTGGAAACGCATTTGTCACTTTTCTCTCAAGATGTATTGCTCCATTCCAATAGAGTGTAAATATATTAGGTCAATGACTTGCAGTTGATGTTAATGCACCGATCATTCCTTTCATCGAAAGGGGGCCCAGCTTACATATATATTATATATACAGTGTATATGTACGCATTAAAAAAATTAAAGGTGTGGGAGAGGGAAAGGGAGGGGGCGAGGAGTACATCGATCAGGCTTAAGCACGAGTAGGCTGCTGTGTGTCATAAATTGTATGGGTCTGTTTTCCTGTCTTGAAAGCATTTGGGTTTACGTATAAAGGAACAACAGGTGTTTGCTCGAGTGTGCAATGCTGTGCGTTCAAGTGTGCGGGTGTTTCATTGTGCGCGAGATCCTGTTTAAGAGCTTCATGTTGTATTGCATTCCTGAAACAAGTATGGAAGCCCGCCTTTCTATAAAAATCGTTTACAATAGTGCGGGTAAAAATTTCGTGGCGCAACTTATTGTCAAATATTTAATAAATTATCAAACCTAAAATCTCCAGCTTTTGTATCATGACTTGTATCAATTTGTCATAACAGATCAAATGTGGGGCAGCGTAGTGAAATCAGGCGCTCGTCAAAATAATTAAATTGAAGAAACTGGCATTGTTCTGCAAGTTTGGCAGTTTTTATTGAATTTTGTTTTTTGGGCTTTCGCCATTCTTGTCTAATTAAGAACGCATTTCTAGGGGGGGGGGGGTTCACTGAAAAACGTTGATAAAAGGTACAAAAAATGTAAGTCTTCAGGTTCCACGGACTGACAAGCTATGGAAATAACCAAACTTTGACGGCCTTTTTCTCGTTAATTCTACCTTTGAATTCAGGTGAGCCTTCCTTCTTCAATCTCAAATATTTTTACTTCTCTTCAAGATACCTCGTAGGTGGGCATTTTCTTTCACCGATAGCAAGATAACTGAACAAGTTTAAAGATGATACCAATAACTCCACGTGCCCAAACAAAAACTGACAAGCGCCTGATTCCACCATGTCGTGACACACATTTTTGTAAACACCTGTTATCTTTATTTTAGAGAATTCTTTAATAAATACTGATGAAAAATCAAAGTGGGTGGTTTCTACAGCGGATTTTAAAAGGTTTACAGGTGGGGCAATATCGGTTTGAAAGTCTGTCTTTTTTTCTAATCTTGACACTATCTTTATTTGAAAGCCTGTTTTGAGAACTTTTAGTGCAAAAAAAATGTTCACTTTTAAATTAATTTCTTGTAACAAGTTTTACCACTAAAAATGTGGCTTTGGTGAGCGGTGACATAGGACATATGCGTATATAAAATGTGTGTGAGAAGCATGGATTCTCTAGAACAAACACACTTTAGAGCGTGAGGGAAAATTGTTGTATTATTTAAATATATTTATGAAGAATTTTTTTAACAAATCCAGTATCAATTGCGGGGGGCACATATAATTAAGTTAAGACAAATTGATACAAGCTGCTATGCAAAATATGGATGGCATTGATACACCCGTTAAAGAGATAGAAATAATATTTGAGAATATGTTGCACAACGAATTTTTGAACGCACTATAGGCCTACGGTCTA
>NW_004798445.1:113491-114808 GCF_000002075.1 Aplysia californica
ATTTTTTTTTATAGTAGAGGGTTTTACGGCGCTCGCAACTGCATAAGGTCATATGAGCGCCAGTCCTGTAAAAGGTTGAATGTGTCCCACGCACTCATACGACATTATGCAGTTGCGAGCGCCGTAAAACACTCACAAAATAAAACGCACACACACACAAGCACACAAACACACAACAAAGGTAGGGTCAACTCTACGGGACTCAACTTTGCTGGGATATCCATGTCTAAAGAATACCTGGTTTAATTAAGCATTCCAAAGGTAATATCATTTAGGCTTCCGGGCTCGTAATCGTGAGATTGCAGGTTCGGGTGTTTGAGCCTCAGCTCGGTCCGACGTTGTGTCCTTGGGAAAGGCACTTTATACGAATTTCCCACTTGGCTCGGTCCTTTCAGAGATTGACGCTAAAATCGGAGGTCCCGCCTCTTATATAAGCTAAGAGTGTTGACAGGTGCGTTCAACATATACAATTTTCAAAGACAGTATTCTATTATGAGCTGTCCCCAGAAAAGTGTAAAATTGACGCACCAAAAAGCTCTACAAAGACACCATGAAAATTTCTTTAAAGAATTTCAACATAACCATACTTCGACAAGGGAGAGCCTCGTTCCTGACAGACCGAGTTGGAGAGCAACAGTCAGAGTGGGCCACAAATCATACGATGCTTCCCAAACAACAAATTACTGCTGTGATTAACCCATCGTTTCTTTCTCGTTAAGCGCACCCTTATCTTGCCCTGTAGATAAAAACGTACAAAACATAACAAACAAAAAGAACCAGCTACCCCCCAAAAAAAAAAAGAAAAGAAAAAAAATGAACCTTCTACCCCCAACCCCAACCCCAGGGGAAAATAAAAATGAAAAATAAAAGCAACAGACACCTGGCTCTATCACTGTTTTGAACTATTTTTCTTAGCATTTCATCATCCTTCTGTTATGTGTATAGATGAAAATTTGTTTTTCATTGAATTGCACCATAAAGGCTCAAATACAATGAACGATTTTAATATATTAAATAATGTGCAAAACGAATAAGATCGCTGACTGGCATTATTTCACACAACTCTGTTGACCTAATTTTGAAAGAGGTGCACCATTTCACCCTGAACTTTTTATTGACAGAGAAGGGGACGCGTTAGACGAAGACATCGGGAAACAAGGAAAGGACATCTACATGCTGATGCCTCTGTACCAGCGTTCTTCCATCTACAAGAGGTTTCTGGACATGTTCTCAAAGGTCCTCAAAGGTGGGTACTGCAACTTCGCTTCCCACCTCCACCCCTTCTCTCCACCCTCATACTTTCCTTCGTCCTCCCCC
>NW_004798445.1:116453-126453 GCF_000002075.1 Aplysia californica
CTATCTATCTATCTATCTATCTATCTATCTATCTATCTATCTATCTATCTATCTACCTATCTATCTATCTGTCTATCTATCTATCTGTAGTACATTTATTACAACCGGTAACTAGTAAAACAATAAGAGCACACAACAACAACAACAACAACAGCAACAACATTATCTACGTATTGAAACCAACAGTACAGAAAAAACAAGGGTATGTCCCATTTTTTGTAGTTCTCTAGACTAAGACAACTCTTGTCAACTTCCAACGTTGTGTTTGCTGTTTTGTTTTTTCGTTTATCTCCCTTACACGTTGGTGACGTGGAAAGATCAGGATAAAATTTAAAAGGCCTAATTATAGTAGTTCTCTTTTTTTACAAAGCATTTGAGAAAAGGAATGGATGGCGAAAAATGGAAGCCGATAATTGTTGCATATCTGGTACATGATGATGATGATGATGATGATGATGATGATGATGATGATGATGATGATGATGATGATGATGATGATGATGATGATGATGATGGTCTCCCTCGCCCTGTCTTGCAGGTCTTTGCCCTGCCGGATGCTCCCAGAAAAGCTGTAATCTTTTATGACTCCTTTCCTGGTAACCCATCTGAGAAATTCAGAGCCAGGATTGAATTATTATTCACTAATTCCCCTCCTCTGTCTACCAGGTCTGATGGCGGCCCAGGCCGACCTCCCGCACGGTTCTCTGCTCCTGTTTATGGACGTAGACATGGAGTTCTCTCCCCAGTTTCTCTACAGAGTCTCCAAGTACACCGTGCAGGGCCGCTCCGCCTTCTTCCCCATCTACTTTGTGCATTACAAGTGAGTCATAGGTCTTTGTGCATTACAAGTGAGTCAGATAGGTCTTTGTGCATTACAAGTGAGTCATAGGTCTTTGTACATTACAAGTGAGTCACATAGATCTTTGTGCATTACAAGTGAGTCATAGGTCTTTGTGCATTACAAGTGAGTCATAGGTCTTTGTACATTACAAGTGAGTCAGATTGGTCTTCTTTGTACATTACAAGTGAGTCAGATAGGTCTTTGTACATTACAAGTGAGTCATAGGTCTTTGTACATTACAAGTGAGTCAGATTGGTCTTTGTACATTACAAGTGAGTCAGATTGGTCTTTGTACATTACAAGTGAGTCATAGGTCTTTGTACATTACAAGTGAGTCACATAGATCTTTGTGCATTACAAGTGAGTCATAGGTCTTTGTGCATTACAAGTGAGTCATAGGTCTTTGTACATTACAAGTGAGTCACATAGGTTTTTGTACATTACAAGTGAGTCACATAGGATATCGTTCTTTTTGCTGGTACATGGTAACTTCTGACTACACCTTCTTTTTCATCTACTTTGTGCATTACAAGTGAGTCTGATTGGATTTTGTTCTTTTTGTAAATACACACTGTCTTTTCACTACGCCTCTTTCCCCATCTACTTTGTACATTACACGTGAGTAACGCAAGACAGCCTGCTTTGTAATTGTTTTGTTTTTTAAAACCTTAACCCTCTCCGTGTACCGTCAGGTACATAAGGCAGAGAACAGTCGATACCACGCTTGTGTGTCACTGGCCACTTCCTCCAATCTTAGCATTTAAGCACATTTCTTTAAAAAGTATCGGGGATAGAATATAGCCTTGTTTAATTCCAGATCTATTTAATAGGGTGCAGACCGTTCTCTTTCAACCAGGACACAGCAACTTTGCATTTCATGCAGTTGTTTTGTTTCATTTTGTTCTTAGAATGCCATACATTGCAAGACAAATTCCACGGGACCTCTTAGTCTTAGTCTTAGTCTATAATGTCAAAAACATTTTAAAGCCCACAAAGTAAAAAGTAATTGGGGCATTCAAGTCATTGTATTTCTGTAATATTTCTCAAAAGTAACAGCTGATCTGTACCTGATCCCTTAGGTCAAAATCCCGTCTATTCCTCTTTTTGTTACAAGTTTTAAAAAACTATACAGCTGTTCTAATTACGAGACAAAATTATATTTGAGCAATTACAAATAATTAACCATACACTCGCTTAGGTCATCTACATTGTGCTTTGCAAGTGAGACCTGAACGGGAACATGAAAAATAAAGGGTTTAAATAACACTTGGCTAAAACAATAGAGTTCGTACACTGAAGACGCTTTATATAAGTGGAGACTACACACCATAGCACTTGAACTTGTGAAATGGTATAGGAATAATGCCTCTATCAACACACTTAAATTATCTATAGGCGGGACTTCCGAGTTAGGCGTCAACTTCTGAAAGCACCTAGCCAAATGGGAAATTCGTGTAAAATGTGAGGCAGCGTGGTGGAATCAGGCTCTCGTCAATTTTTGGTCATGTAGAGTTAATGGTATCATCGTAAAGCTTGTTCATTTGTCTTTATTGGGATTTTTAAAATATCCATATATCTTGAATACAAGTCGAGATATTTGGAAAGAAAGGAGGTGGGGGTCACCTGTTTTTAGAGGTAAAATTAGTGAGAAAATGGCCGCCAAAGATTAGTTATATCCTTAGCTTAAGAGTCCGTGGTAACTGAAAATTTACATTTGTTGTGCCTTTAATCAACGTCTTTAAGAAAAATCCACACATAAATAAGTTTTTTAATAGGCATGAAAGGTGTTGAGCCAAAAACCAAAAATTTGATAAAAATTCACAAACCAACAGAAAAAAGCAAGTTTCTTCACTTTGATTATTATGACGAGAGCCTGATTCCACCACGCTGCCTCACAAATGCCTTTCACAGGAAAACAAAGTCTGACCGAGTTATCGCTCGAACCCCCGAACCCGTAACCTCACGATTGCTACAAACTAGGTTACCGACTCCACCACAGAGCATTTGAAGGAAATGATAGGATGGCTTTACATCAGAATTATGGCCTTTACAAAATTACCCAACCGCGAAGTATGTCATGCTGGATTCCGAGTTGTCATTCCTTTTTATATGATTATTTTATTTTGTTTGTTTTTGTTTCCTTTTTTCTGCTTTTGTTTAATTATTGACTTGCTTTTGCGTTTGTTTGTTTGATTTTTTTTTTGGATTTTTTTGTGGTTATATGATGTTTTGGGTTGTTTTTTGTGGAGTGGAAGGGGGCTGAATTTTTTTCCAAGAACGATCTAAAGGTTACATAGACCTGTTATTTTTCTAACACTTTTGGAGACTGCTTGAGAGTATGGTAGTCATTGATCCAGAAACCTCTATTTGGACAATACATTAGTGTTGATCCAGAAACCTCTATTGGGACAATACACCAGTGTTGATCCAGAAACCTCTATTGGGACAATACATCAGTGTTGATCCAGAAACCTCTATTTGGACAATACGCCAGTGTCACGACACAGTGGAATCAGGCGCCTGTCAGTTTTTGGGGCACAAAGAGCTATTGTTGTCCTCTCAAAGCTTGTTCGTTTTGTCTTGCCTTTGGGGGAAAAATTCCCATCTCTCTTGAATAGAAGTCGAGACATCTGCGATTGAAGGAGATGAAGGTCACCTGGAGTCTAAACCAGAGGGCGTATTACTGTGTTTGTGTATGTGTCCACATATGTGTATGTCAATGTGTAACTGTGTGTGTATGTCAATGTGTAATTGTGTGTATGTTAGTGTGTAATTGTGTGTATGTTAGAGTGTAATTGTGTATGTATGCTAGTGTGTAATTGTGTGTGTATGTTAGTGTGTAATTGTATGTGTGTGTGTGTGTCCCCAGCCCGGAGTCGATCTGCTACAAACAAGAAGACTGTGACACTTTGCTCAACAGTCGGAGGGACGAGGTGGGGCTGTGGAGAAGTTTTAGCTACGGTATTGGGGCCGTCTACAAGAAAGATCTGGTCAAGTGAGTACTGGACAGCTTTCTAGATACACAACTTATAAACACAATCCTATTTATCGACATATCTATCATACAGTATGTATGTGTTTGTCTGTTTACTATCTGTCTTTCTGTCTTTCCCACCATTAAATGACCATCTTACTGTGTTTCCAACAATATCATTTCTATGATTGTTATGTGTGTTTGTCTGTCTGTCTGTCTGTCTGTCTGTCTGTCTGTCTGTCTGTCTGTCTATCTGTCTGTCTGTCTGTCTGTCTGTCTGTCTGTCTGTCTGTTTGTCTGTTCCACCACTCAATGACCATCTTACAGTGTTTCTCTCTAACAATACCAATCCTTTGACATGTCTGTCTGTCTGTCTGTCTGTCTGTCTGTCTGTCTGTCTTCTCCACCCACCACTAAACAACCTTAAATGTACTGTATTTCTCTCTAACAATACCATCATCCTTCCCTCTCCTCAGAGCCGGAGGCTTCAAGACAGACATCAAAGGCTGGGGTCTAGAGGACGTAGATTTCTTCGAGAGATGCCTCAACGCCAGCCTTATGTTGGTCAGGGGCTCGGACGCAGGGATGATACACAGGTGACCTTTGAACTTTGACTTGAAACCCTGAGACCTTGTACGGATCTATTGTCTGCTAAAAGCATCATCATCATCATCATCATCATCATCATCATCATCATCATCATCATCATCATCTTCATCATCATCATTGCCTTTTTCACCCTGGATCAGGGTATAGGCCACGAACAAACACTTTCCACCTTTCCCTATCCTGGGCTAGCCGCTTGATGTTATTCACTGTTTCCCACTTTTCTGTACATCGATTTCTGTGACCTGCTTAAATCAACAACAGAAAAAAAAATCAACCTTGTAACTTAGGGTATTTTGACTTTTTAACGTAGTTTGATTCGACACAAGGGCCTTAAACATCTTACTCTCAATAGAGAATTCGAAATTGAAATGATTTAACTTTACAATGTACACCAACCCGTTAGTAAGTCTATGGGCTATCTCTCCTGGGTTTCCTGATCTTTTTAATAACCTCAGTTTTATCAAAGAGTCAACATAACAAGAGCGGCCACTCTTCTGTTTGGGCCAATTAAAAAAGTGTCCTCAAAATTCGGTGGCGCCCTCTTCGCAAATGCGCTCCCTTTGCGAACAGAGTTACCCTACTTGAGTTTAAAAAATCCAAGTGAAACTAGCAAGTTTTGGGGTAATTTTCGGAAGAACGCTTTTTTTAATGGTTACGCTGACAAGAACCTCTCCCGGAGGAAGGGGTGATTGTTTTCTTCTTTTAATTTGACTATAGAATGAAAGTATTGAAAGGCGAGTGGTCATTAAAATTTTTTAAAACCTAAAACTTCGCACTGAACGAACCCGAACTGCTGATGAACAGCAGTCGATCTGCGCACGCAAGGAGGTGCTATTCCTATTCTTCTTCTGGAAAAACGAAAGAGAGCTTCAAAACAGACTGCAGCGCCATCTGAAGCAAAGAGTGGACTTCCGGCGGGCACTTTTTTGGCTGAGTGGCCCATCTTGTTATGTACTGTCTTTGGTTGTATCTATAGAGGTGTAAAAGTTTACACAATAATTCCGTTTCCCATAGGTACCATCTGGTTCTGTGTGAGTCAGATGTTAAATTCGGAGATCCTGTCTCTTAAAAAGCACAGTTATATTTATAGTAGAGGTGTAAAAGTTTACACAATATTTCCGTTTCCCATAGCACCATCTGGTCCTGTCTGGGTCAAATGTTAAATTCGGAGATCCTGTCTCTTAAAAAGCCCAATTATATTTATAGAGGCGTAAAAGTTGACACTTCAGTCTCCCCCCTGGTCTCCAACCAGTCCTATCGGAGCATTCCGCCTCTCAGATATATAGTGGCGTCGATGGTCTAGTGGTTAGGCTACCGGACTCGTAATCGTGAGGTTGCGGGTTCAGGGATTCGAGCCACTGGCCCGACGTTGTGTCCGTGGGAAAGACACTTTACACGAATTTTCCTCACTTCACCTAGGTGGGAATGAGTACCCAGACATAGACAACGAAAGATCTTGTCAGTACAACAGTATTACTGTCAGTGACGTAACAGTCTCCAACAATTCTCTGACCCCTAGGTACCATCAGCTCCTATCTGAGATCGAAGTTAAATTTGGAGACCCATCCTTTCAAACAACCTAAGTTGTATTGATCGAGGCTTTAAAGTTTAGGATAATTTTGTCTACCCTGTATAGATGAAGAAGTAAAAGTTAACAATAATTATGTCTCCAGATCCCCCCACCCCCTAAAGACCCCAAGTTAACCCCCACCCCCAAAGCAGACGTTGATTCGGAGATTCCAACTCCGTAACCCTATCCGTACGCCCAGGGGTCATTTTGTACCCGCGGGGTTGTATTCCTCACATTTTAGAATACTTCTAGTACGGAGATCTCTTTGAAACGTTCAGTACTTCTCAAAAAATCATTTTGATATATTGCTATGCAAAGCGTACCGATCGAATTGACGTGTACATTTCCTCTTTGGAAAGTGGTGGCACAGAGTTCTCCGCGGCGTATTCGTGTGGATACGATAGTAAAAACACGACGTACGGATAGGGTTAATTAACAAACTAACCACGTAGCTAACTGACAATGTTGTGACAGTTTCCTACAATCCGCTCTCTCTCTCTCTTTGTCCCTACGCCCCCCCCCCCCAGGTACCACCCCCGCGAATGTGACACGACTCTGCCGGAGAAACAGCTGACCCAGTGCCAGGACAGCGGGAACGCCATGTTGGGCTCTGTGGCCAATCTTTACACCATGCTGGGGGACGTCTCGGGCGGGACGGAGTTAAGGGATTGAAATAAATCATTCAATAAAGGCATGAAATAGAAGAATAACTAAATAAATGGACCAAGAAAAGAATCAGTTACACTTTACTGATCCCCGTATGGGGGGAACTGGGTTGCTATGGCAAACACACTCACCCACACACACACACACACACACACACACACACACACACACACACACACACACACACACACACACACACGTACATACGCGCACATATACACATACACAGGCATATATGGTCGCTTTTAACACTAGGGGGCTATCCCGAAAAATGCCTGTTTTGAGAAAATCGAAGGTAAAGTTTTTGCCCTTTGTTCAGTTTCTTTAAAAGATAAGGAAAGTTTTCTCTATAACAAAAACAAATATGCACACCAATGAAACCAAACTTCTCCTATACGTTGGGCAATTCTAACTTTTGGTGTAGGTCAAGATTTCTGGAAACCCCCGAAATCTGGGTTAGCCCGCTTGTCCTTAAAACGACCATGTATACATATAATTATGTATCTATAGATACAATCCTTTTAAAAACATAAACATGCATACAAAGGCTACCAAGTTCATTAATACCATTCCAGGGCAGACAACTTTACCAACATGATGCCATTGATGATAATGATAATGAGAAGATTGAATATCACAATAATATTGTTGTAGTTTGTTAGAATGATACGCAGATTGTTTTGTTTGTATGTCTGCTTTTGCACACTTGTATGAATTAGACACAGACGCTTTTGAATACATGCTATTTGCTAGTAGTAGTTCCAATGTCCGACATCAGGAAAGTTTTACCGTATCTGTCAAAAAAGTTGAAAAATGTTCCCTTTGAGCAAAAAACCCTGACATAATATTAATGTCCACATTCCAAGAAAGTTCTGTTTCATTTTGCACTATTTTCAGTTTTTCCTACTGAAATTCACGGTTTTATTACAGTTATTTACGTCAAAATGGTAAAACAAAAAAATGGTGAGTGTACAAGAATGCACAAATCTGGTGTCGTCATTGACTTTTAAATGTTCACGATCTCGACTATAACATTTTAGTGCATTTGGGAGGTCCAAACTACGCATTAGATTTAAATATAGATTCTACTCGTTCTACAAAGCCAGAGGCACACACACACACCAACTTTAGTGAACGGCAGGGCAGGGCTAATCTACATCTTGTACGCAGTGTAATGTTTTGTCATTCATTTTCTCAGCATCATAGATTACCCTGTCTGTAACTATCTGCATAGGATTTACAAAGCTAGAGTAGCTTCTGTTGCGTGCCGTTCGTGTGGCTCAAATGGTGCGCTCAAATATGTGTGTGTGTGTGTGTGTGGGTGGGTGTGTGTGTGTGTGTGTGTGTGTGTGTGTGTGTGCGTGTTTGTGTGTGTGTGTGTGTGTGCGTGTGTGTGTGTGCTTGTGGGTGCGTATGTGTGTAAGTGTGTTTGTATAGCGCTGCTCCACTGGGATTGTGATTCCACACTTAACATTCCTTCTCTAACCTACATGATAAAATATCACGTGACTTGCTATGAATGTTGAGAATTATTGCCCTTGTATATTCCTTGACTCTCCTTTACATGAGTTCTTGCCCCTGTATATCTCTCACCACTACACCCTGTTCACTGTGATATTTCTACAACATTTGCCACGACGTGATGGAATCAGATGCTTATCAGATTTTGGGCATGGGGAGTTATTGACATACTCTTAAATCTTGTTTGTTTATTTGCCTGTCTTTAGATGAAAAAGATACCCATCTACTTTGATTAGAAGTCGAGATTTGTGTTGGTGAAGGAGGTGGGGGATAGCCTGGTTTTATAGTTAAAAATTAGCATGAAAATAGCCGCCAAGCTTTATTGACTTCGATTGTTTGAGAGGTGTTGGAAAATGAAAATGTTCATTTTTTGTGTCTTTAATCAACATTTTTCAGTAAAACCCACACAAGATGTGTTTTGAAATGAACATTAAATAGGGGATGAGCCAACCCCCCCCCCCCCCAAAAAAAAAAACCCACGAAACTTTATTGAACATTGACAAACCAGCAGGAAAATGCTGCTGTCAGCGATTTCATTATTTTGACGAGTGTCTGATTTCACCACGATGTCTTTCTTTAAAACTGGTGTCTGTGGTTTAGTGGTTGAGCACTTAGCCGCCCCACACAGAAAAACGCGAGTTCGATTCCCATGTGGGAAAGGCTTTTTATAATCTCGTATCTACTCATCTGTGTCCTGGGGTGTTGTATCCCTCTCAAAACTGTAGTCCCTAACAAGCAGGGTCAAAAGCAGCCAGCCTCCTTAATGATCTATTAATTGGGTTGATGAGGAGAGAGTAAAAGATGTGATGACATTTTGGACTTGATAGACCATCTTAAAGATACGCGATACTTAGCCGGGGCTGTTACAGTAGGCATCGAGGAAATAGATTGCCAAAGTACATGGAACACCCGGAGGTGTCAGCTTAGCCCGGGCTGTTACAGTAGGCATCGAGGAAATAGATTGCCAAAGTACATGGAACACCCGGAGGTGTCAGCTTAGCCCGGGCTGTTACAGTAGGCATCGAGGAAATAGATTGCCAAAGTACATGGAACACCTGGAGGTGTCATCATCCCTGACTCAGAGGTTGACGTTTAATGGCTCTTCATCTTTCACGGTCGCGAGCTGTGGTTGCACATTCTGCCATATCCAGGCCAGTCCATGTTCTTATGTTGTCCATCCATGCTATTTTTTTACCTCCCTCTGGCTCTCCTGCCCCACATCTTTCCCAAGGTACTTCTTCCAAAAGGTTTGCAATGACGCATGTGTCACTGCTCTCCTTACCCCCTCCCTTTCATACTTTGCTGTTTTTGACATGCATTTGTAAAGGACGTTTATTTCCCTAATGCTCATACTGTTCCCACAGCTCTGGCGTTGAATTCTCCCTCTGTGTTCTAACTTACAATAATAGTGTTGTTGTTCTTGTTGTACATACGCGGGACGTGTTCCTTCTGATAACTTTTAACGAATTTCCTATTTATCGGTCGAGAGTTGAGTGCTGTCTTGTGCTTACTCCCATAATTAATCCGATTTTCGGGAGGTTAAATCACAGCTGCTAAGATAATATACCCCCCCCCCAATCCTTTTAAGCCCGAAATTATCACGGTTTATGTTGCATTCTGTAGCCCCCCCCCCCCCCACCCATTATTTCCTAACTACTTAAACTACAATTTCGACGATCGTAATTTAAGAGTTCACACTTAGGTGGTTGGTGAGTGCTTCGGTGTGATTTGCTCCTTTTCTTTCAGACATCTGTCGTCCGTATCTCTCCTGACTTTTCTTAGTGACTATCTTGGAACAACTCAAATCTTTGGGAATTTA
>NW_004798445.1:131453-136754 GCF_000002075.1 Aplysia californica
CTCCTTTCCTGCTCTCTAGCAATGTTCTGTTGTCTGCTTTCATTTCCACTTTCTGCCCCCACCCCCTCACCTCCTTTGCCCCCTCCTCTGGGCTCCTGACTCTTTCTGCAGCCTTTCTACTGTTACTCCTTGGCTTTTTCTTTCTGCTGTCTTTCTGCTACACCCCTGATCTTCTGGTAGGAAAAATCTACACCTAGCCTTCTCGGACAAGGGGTAAAAATCTCGGAGGGGCCGTGTGCAAGTTGCGCACGTTAAAGATCCCTTTGTGGTCTAAAATCGATAAGAATAGGCTTCGGCCGTCACACGGGCAAAATTCAAAATTTCCTACCAACTGAAAATACTAGGTGTGTCCCGTGCGCTCATAATATGACGTTATGCAGTTGCGAGCGCCGTAAAACACTATACAAAAACAATAACAAAAAAGAGATAGACCAATCAAAATGCTTTGTGCCTGCAGGCCAAGTAAAAAAATATTGGGGGGGGGGGGGTTACTGGGTGGCACCTGTTGTAACCCGTAATTTGATATTTTGCAGTTAGGTTAGAAATTTTCTTGAAAATAATTGATTTGCGACAGTTTAAGTGGCTAGGTGTGTTATCTGCAGGAAACAATACGCAGTTTGACCCCTCAAGCAATGCCTCTGTGTGCGGGAGTGCGTCTCCTCATAGTTCCTGGGTGCTCACCGGAGACGTCTCCGAACATCTTCTGCCCCTCTAAGCGGTATATTCACAACTCTTCAATATTTACAAGTCACAGTCACACCATGAACAGGGCAAGGACACTTGATTTTCGAAGTGAAGCAACGTTTTTCCAGAAATGTAGTAGTGGCCGACTGTAGCAATGAACTCTATTTGTCTTTTCGAAATTCAATTTTGAAAGGTGATGTGACTGCATTGCACTGTTGTGACTGTAAAACACCCGTTTTGTTAACATGAAATGTTTTATAGGTCATCGATTTTTTTAAAAAGTAAACAGTAAAAAAAAAACCACCCCAAAACCAAAAATCCCGGACTATGAGATTTTAAAAATTACGTAACTAAAACTCTATATAAGACACGTCGTGGTGGAATCAGGCGCTCGTCAATTTTTGGGCATATGGAATTATAGGTAAGATCTTAAAGGCTGTTCATTTGCCTTGCTTTTGATGAAAAAATATTCATTTATTATGAATACAATTTGAGATATTGGCAATTGAAGGAGGTAGGGGTGGCCTGGTTTCAGAGGACAAAATTAGTGAGAAAAGGGTCCCAAAGTTTTGTTATTTCCTTAGCTTGAGAGTGCATGGAAACTTTCTTTTATTCCTTTAATCAACGTTTTTCAGTAAAAATCCACACAGAAATGTGTTCTTTAAGGGGCATGAAAGGTGTAGAGCCAAAATACAAAAATTCAATAAAAATTCCCAAAGTTGCAGAAAAATGCCAGTTTCTTCACTTTCATTATTTTGACGAGCGCCTGATTTCACCACGCTGCCTCACAATATTATTTGTCTTTTCTTGTTATGTTTTTGTTTTTTGAAGTTGTATCGTCATATCGAAAAGAACTTCTCCAGGGAGGAAGGGCCTTTTTCTGCCTTTCTGTCATGATATCAGCTCAGCGACCCAAAACTAGTGTACTTGCTGCCCATTCCCATTTCCTAACAGAACCAATGAATAAACATTGTCTTATACAATATGTGAGGCAGCGTGGTGGAATCAGGCTCTCGTCAAAATAATCAAAGTGAAGAAACCTGCATTTTTCCGCAGGTTTGTGAATTTTTATTTAATTTTTGGTTTTTGGCTCAACCCTTTCATGCCATTTAAAGAACTCATTTCTTTTTGGATTTTTCATGAAAACAATTATTAAAGGCACAAAAAATGTAAATTTTCAGTTACTACGGACTCTTAAGCTAAAGAAATAACTAATCTTTGGCGGCCATTTTCTCACTAATTTTACCCCTGAAATCAGGCAAATATCTTAACTTGTATTCAAGATAAATGGATATTTTTTTCATCCAAATAAAGACAAGGGAATAAGCTTTAAGATGATATCAATAAGTCTACACGTCCAAATATTGACGAGAGCCTGATTCCACCACACTGCCTCACATTTGTATTGGTCAGAAGTTGATAATGGTTTGTCCTCCAGCAAAAACAGACGTAAGGGTCGCGCGCTGTGTCAACAACGACATAGCTGGGATTTCTTCTTGATCTTACAACTGCTGTAAGCATCGCCATCCCCGCTTTTTTGTAGTGATATTATAAGTTGTTTTGTTTTTGTGGTGTTTTGGGGTTTGATTTCTTTTTTCATTTCTATTTTTAAACACTCTTTGCGCGCTCGTACAACCTTATATAGTTGCGAGCGCCGTAAAACTCTTACTGAAACTTTTTTTAAAGCTCTTTCTGTTCGGGCTGTTATCTTTGTTATTATTCATAAAGTCAGTAGGTGTGGTAGGTGTTTTACCCCGCCATTAACCCTGTAATGGTCATGTAAGCGCCTGGGGTCAGTTACGTTGGTCTGTGGGTATCTAGGAAAGCTATCGTTTTGCTCCACGTCATTTCCCCGTCCTAGGTACACCGGGGGGTAGTTAGCTGAGCGTCGTCGTGTTGTGTAGCGTCATGCTAAAATGATGGCTTCTCGTGGACAGTAACTTTTTGTGTCAAATATATATTGTAAGCCCAGCTAAGTGGATTTACTTTTTATTAAGTGTGTTATGGTGTCAAATGACAGTATACCGGCGTCTGTGGTGTAGCAGTTAGGCATTTTACTTTAGTGCACGGGAGACCCGAGTTCGGTTACCTTATGAGGATACTTGTTATTCAGTGTCATGGGTTCTTGTTGCTGTTGGGGTTTTTTTATTTGTTTTGTTTTGGGTTTTTTCCTGGGAAGTTGTATCGCTTTTAGTTTAGTTCGGCCCTGACAGTGTGGGTCGGAATCGTGCCTCCAAAAGGAGCTAAATTGTGTCCAGGAGGGCGTAAAATATACCTATATTCAAACAAACTTAATATGAGGCAGCGTGGTGGAATCAGGCTCTCGTCAATTTTTGGGCTTGTAGAGTTATTGGTATCATCGTAAAGCTTGTTCATTTGTCTTTATTTGGATGAAAAAAAATATCCATTTATCTTGAATACAAGTCGAGATATTGGCAAATGAAGGAGGTGTTTTCCGAGGTAAAATTAGTGAGAAAATGGCCGCCAAAGATTAGTTGTTTCCTTAGCTTAAGAGTCCGTGGTAACTGAAAATTTAAATTGTTTGTGCCTTTAATCAACGTTGTCATGAAAAATCCAAACAGAAATGAGTTCTTTGAATGGCATGAAAGGTGTTGAGCCAAAAAACAAAAAATTGATAAAAATTCACAAACCTGCGGGAAAATGCAAGTTTCTTTCATTTTGATTATTTTGACGAGAGCCTGATTCCACCTCGCTGCCTCACATATTTAAACAAACTAAATGTATTAAAATCAAACGTTGTTTTGGTGTCTGTCATTTCATGCTATAAAGAAAAGGAAAAAAACGTATTTTGTAGACTGGACATTGCTATTTACTTCTTTCTCCCGTAGACAGAACGATAATTCTGCTCCGCCTTTTCAGCCACACGACCTTGCCCTGACAGGGAGCAGAAAACAGACAGATGTGAATGAAGCCTGTACAAACCACCACAATACTCACACTGGCGAGTCCGAGGACTCACACCTCATGCAGGATGTTACGCGGTTTGGACAGGACAGCGTCTGTGCCCCGGAAACTGGGCAGACATCCCAAGCACGCAGTCGTCTACGTCACACTGGGCATAATGGCCGGGCTCTATGCCGGGAGGATTCTCAAACCTTTCTTGAACAACGCCGGCGGTGGTTTCTGTGGCAACATCCCACGTCTGCCGCACCACGCCGACATGGCAGACGACGGGAGACCGGAACCGGAAGATCGAGACGACGACAACGACGACTTCCTGTTTGTGGGTATCATGACCGCCCGGAAGTACTTGGAGTCGCGGGCCTTGGCGAGCTACAAGACGTGGGTCCCCAGAGTGCCGGGCCAGGTGGTGTATTTCCTGGGAGAGGGAGAGCCGTATACTGGTGAGTGGGGAAAATGGGGTATAAGTCGTCAACTCAAAAATGTCGTCCCAGACAAACTTTACTTTACTTTTTACTTTTCCGATCCGGCGACCATCTGGGTTCTAGCCCTTCGGTCTGTCGATGTGGCAAAGAATTGACAGGTTTTAATCAGCTGTGCTTTGTCGCTTTATAGAGTGTTTCCGATGTCTGGGGAGGCAGGTAGGTAGGTGCTACGCAGGTCACAAAGTGCTGGGCAGTTAAAGAGGTGGTGTGGTACTGTTTCATCCTGGCAGTCGCACAACGCGCAGTCGGGTGGGGTATCCTTGCGGATCCTATTAAGGTAGGAATTTAGTGGTATGTGTTGTGTTCGCAGACGAAACATCGTGACTTGTTCTCTTCTACTCGGGGAATCCCAGACAAAAACATCACAATTTACTTCCTAGGAGGGGGGGGGGGGCTTTATACGGGTGAGTGGCACAATAGTGGATAGCTCGTTCAACACTTAAAACTCATCCAACACAAAGGCTCATATTACTATGACCTTACGCAGTTGCGAGCGCCGTAAAACTCTATACTACTACTACAACACAAACGCGTAATAGTTCATTCCCAGTGAGGAGGGGAAGCTTATACAGGTGAGTGAAAAAATAGCGTACAGGTCACTAAAATATCAGAGTTATTGTAGGTGGTTGGCGGGTGCTCTGGTGTGGTTTGCTCCTTCTTTCCTATCAAACATCTGTCGTCCTTCTCTCCCCTGCTTCTTTTTTGTGTATGTTACTCTCTTGTAACACATCTATTCTTCGGCACTTAAATGACCTTATTGTGCTGCAAGTGCCGTAAAACTCGTACTAAAACTAAAATAGTTATTGTACACAGGCGTGTGTAAAGTACGTATAGTTCTGTCGAAACTAACCTATCATAGTGTATAAAATTAATGTATACATTAGGAAAGGGGGAACCTAAGGTGAATGGACACGTATTGTTTAGCTTGTTCAACACAACAATATTACTTCCGGCGCTGCTCAGTGGCGACGAGGCTTTTACAGATCTCCGTATTTTGGATAAAGTTTTACGCTTACTCAATTTTTACACGGTCTTGTGATAACTTATTTATTTAATGAGAGTAATATATATGATTAACATATTTTTTTAATGTATACCTGCATGTGTTGTTACGGTCCTGTACAGCCAAGGAAAATTTCCCTCTGGGATAATAAAGTACTATCTTATCTTTTCTTATCTCTTATCTTATTATAGTTTATTTCCTGGGAGA
>NW_004798445.1:138319-139304 GCF_000002075.1 Aplysia californica
GTGTGTGTGTGTGTGTGTGTGTGTGTGTGTGTGTGTGTGTGTGTGTGTGTGAATGAATGTGTCTGTGTGTGTTTGAGTGTGAGTGTGTATGTGTGTGTGAAACTCACCCATTGTACTGATTACCACGTACTTGGTCAAGAGCAGAACTAAAAAGGACACTGCAGCTTTGAAAATCTTCAAACTTTGGCGGCCATTTTCTCGCTAATTCTACCTTGAAAGCCAGACGACCTCTACCTTCTTCAATTGCAAATTCCTCGTCTTCCATTCAAGATAGATGTGTATTTTTTCATCACATGCAAAAGGAAAGGCTTTTAGATTATACCAATAACTGTAGGGCCCAAAAAATTGACACGGGTCTGATTGTCCATTTTTGGGCATCTGCAATGATTGGTATCATCTTAAAACGTGTTCATTTGACCATCTTTTGATGAACAAAATACCCGCCTATCTTGGTTAGGAGTCGCGTTATTTGCGATTGAGGGAGGTCGGGGTTGTCTGATTTCAAATGTAAAATTAGCGAGATAATGACCGCCAAGGTTTGGTCACTTCCAAGGCTTGAGAGGCCTTGGAAACTAATAATTTACTACCTTTTTTCCTTTGATAAATATTTTTACGTAAAATCAACTCAGAAATATGCTTTTTAAATGAACATAAAAGGTGCTGAGCTAAAAAAAAAAATTAATTAAAAATTGTCAAACTAGAGGAAATGCCAATATCTTCAATTTCATTATTTTCACAAGCGCCTGATTTCACCCACGATGCCTCACATGTTTTCTGTGTATAGATCCATTCAACCATTTTCCGTTAAACCCGTTGGACATTCTCTGTGGGTAGGTCCATTCAACCATTTTTTGTTGGACATTCTCTTTCTCTAGATCCATTCAACCATTTTCCCTTAAAACACATTGGACATTCTCTTTCTGTAGGTCCATTCAACCATTTCCCGTCAAATTTATTTAATACATTGGACATTCTCTTTCTGTAG
>NW_004798445.1:140394-141835 GCF_000002075.1 Aplysia californica
TTGTTGTTGTTGTCAGTCGTATTGTTTTTGGAGGACACCGAGCTAGACAGGTGCATCACCATCTCTAGAGTGTACTACGGCTTTTGAGGTGAGAGGGGGGAGTGTTATTGTTGTTGTTGTTGTTGTTGTTGTTGTTGTTGTTGTTGTTGTTGTTGTTATTGATGGTGGTGGTGGTGATGTTTGTCGTTGTTGTTGGTGTTGGTAGTGGTGGTGGTTGTGGTGGTGGTGATGGTGGTGATGGTGCTGCTGTTGTTGTTGTCAGTCTTGTTGTTTTTGGTGGACAAAGAGCTAGGCAGGTGCATAACCATCTCTACGTGGGTACAGTGTACTACGGCTTTTGAGGCGAGGGAGAATGGTGGTGGGAATTTTGGGGAGGGGGGGGGGCTTGTTGGAGTTGATGGTGGTGGTGTTGATATTATTATTGTTGTTGTTGTTGTTGTTGTTGTTGTTGTTGTTGTTGTTGTTGTTGTTGTTGTTGTTGAAACTGTTGTTATAGTTGTTGTTTTGGTTGTTATTCTTATCGTTGTGTTGATAATGTTGTTTCTGTTACTGTTGCTGTTGCTACTGTTATTGTTGAAATTGTTCCTGTTATTTTTGTTCTGATCATTGCTGGTGAAAAATAGAAAGGCAGTTTTGTTGGTAGACAGTCAAATAGGTCGACCTTCTGTAATAAGTTTTGAACATGTATATGACGTATATGGTCGCTTTTAAACACAAGATCCCAAAAGATGCTGTTTTGAGAAAATCGAAGGCAAAGTTTTTGCCCCTTGTTCAGTTTCTTTAAAAGACAAGGAGAGTTTTCTCTGTAACCAAACATATACACACCAATGAAACCAAACTTCTCCTACAAGTGGGGCAATGCCCACTTTTGGTGTAGGTCAAGATTTCTGGAAACCGACGAAATCTGGGTTAGCCCGTTTGTCCTTAAAAGCTACCTTATGTAAACTGGCATACGGATACAACTACCATAATATTATTATCTTGTTTACACTAATTCACAGATGAAGGAGATTTTCCTCCAAAACTACGGAGAACTGAACCAGACCAACAGTTCCTACAAGAAAGAGCTGGGCAAAGACGAACTGAGGGCCATAACTTTACACCCCATCAAAACTGCCCCGTTCATGTTCAGAATGCATAATTTCTTTAACAATCATGCTTTAAAGGTGAGAATATCGGACTTATCAGTTTCTGGGAATATGAAGTTATCATGATACAGTCTTAAAGATTGTTCGTTTGTCTTGCTTTTGAAGAAAAGAACTGTATCATTCATCTTGAACAGAAATCGAGACATTTGCGATTGAAAACTGGGACGGTAGCCTGGTGGTAGATGTGAAATAAGCTAGAAAATTTCCGGCAACCTTTAGAGATTTCCAAGGCTTGAACTTGGAAAGTGCAGAATTATTATTATTATTATTATTATTATTATTATTATTATTAT
>NW_004798445.1:143626-144623 GCF_000002075.1 Aplysia californica
GCTCAGCAGCAGGCTCTATGCGCTTTACATTATATTATTACCCCAGCAGACCATAGAACACTCCGAAACATCCTCAGCTTCCCGGGAAGCATTATTATGTTTTAGTAAGATGTACCAGCTATTCATGGAGACTATAAGTGGACAAGCTCTGGGATGGATGGGGAGAGAGAGAGAGAGCAGAGATGGACATGTTCCGACTGTGGTGAGCCCAACACAGTGGACACGCTGTAACAAGGTGTGACCAGATATTCATATTTACGTCCTGTTCTAGCTTCTTACCCCACACTGCGGGTGGTTGGCGGGTGTCCTGGTGTAGTTTGCTCCTTCTTTCCAATCAAACATCTATCTTCCTTATTTCTCCTCATTCTATATTATTGTGATTTTTACTCTTTTGCAACAACCCTGATTGTCGGCACCTTTGTGGCCCAATTCTGTTGCAAGTGCCGTAAAATTCGTATATTACGCACTACATCTGACGTCACACTTTGTTGTTTCTGCAGACGACATGATGGCGCTTTCCCGAGAGACGACAGGACCACAGATAGACAAGATACATCTTCTTCCTGAGGTGACCATTTTTACCACTGTCTTAGTTTTAGTAAAACCTTTACGGCACTTGCAACACAATAAGGTCTGCTACCACCCAATTTTTCCCAATTTTCAACGGATACTTACTTCCCACTGTTTATATCGTCTGGTGTGTGTATCTTGTAAGTAGTTTCTTTTTTCCCCTCAACTTATGTTCTCTTTTATGTTTTAGTAAGTGTTTTACGGCACTTGCAACACAATACGTCTGTAATATTATAAGTGCCGAAGAATAGAGGCTCTTTATCAATTTGGCCTGCACCGCCCCTCGACATCCTAAGGATACCAAAGGAAAAAGTAAAAAGTAAGATTCAATTACCCGAAGGACGTCGCAAGAGGGGAAGACCCAAAGTGACCTGAAGACGCACAGTAGAGTCTGAAATGAAGTCCTGGAATCATTCGTGGGGAACGC
>NW_004798445.1:144734-147233 GCF_000002075.1 Aplysia californica
AGCTGGAGATCCTTTGTTGCTGCCCTAAACGCCAGATGGCGTAATGGGTAGTAAGTAAGTAAATAAGTAAGTAAGTAAGTAAATAAGTAAGTAAATAAGTAAGTAAATAAGTAAGTAAGTAAATAAGTAAGTAAGTAAATAAGTAAGTAAGTAAATAAGTAAGTAAATAAGTAAGTAAATAAGTAAGTAAGTAAATAAGTAAGTAAGTAAATAAGTAAGTAAATAAGTAAGTAAATAAGTAAGTAAGTAAATAAGTAAGTAAGTAAGTAAATAA
Source organism: Aplysia californica (assembly GCF_000002075.1). Classification (NCBI taxonomy): domain Eukaryota; kingdom Metazoa; phylum Mollusca; class Gastropoda; order Aplysiida; family Aplysiidae; genus Aplysia; species Aplysia californica. The sequence goes on from NW_004798445.1 coordinate 145,009, forward strand.
GTAAGTGAGTAAGTAAGTAAGTAAGATACATTTAGCTGGGTTGTAACTAAGACAACTGATTTCTTTTTTTCCAAATTCCTTCTTTCATGTGTTCCCAGGGTGAGTCAATGTACAGGGACACGGGGATCACGTGGGATCGCATCAGGTACAAAAAACTGTACAGCACAAGGCTGGATTTGTACAAGCTGGACTTTCCGCTGCAGCATAGAGGGAAGCAAGTGGCTCACGAAATGTTCCTCAGGTGAGAGAGAAAGAGAGAGTGAGAGAGAGAGAAAGAGAGAGAGAGGGAGAAAGAGAGAGAGAAAGAGAGAGAGAGAACGAGAGAGTTAAAGAGAGACAGTGAGAGAAAGTGAGAGCAATACAGAATGATGACTCCCCCTTCTCGTCCTCCCAACACACACACACACACACACACACACACACACACACACACACACACACACACCTTCTTTATTCTCTCAGCATGTTGCAATAGTCTACGACTGAATATCAGAGTCTGTGGTGTAGCGGTTAGACACCCCGCTGTCAAATGCACGACACCCGAGTCCGATTCCCGAGTTGGGGGGGCGGGGGTTATTTTTTTTCGAGCATCCCGGTTCTTCTGCTGTAACGCTGTACCCCTCTCAGCGCGGGTTGGCCCTAACGGGGCAGGGTTGGAAGCATAGCTCCTAGATGACCTGAATTTTGTCAATAGGGGCGTTAAAAATACTATGCTATAATAATATGAATGAGTATCTGTTTCATAGTTTCATCAGGTCGTTAACCTACGACTGATTGTCTCTGTCTCACAGTTTCTTCTGGTCGCAAATCTGTTTCAAAGTTTCATCAGGTTGTAAATCTACGACTAAGTCTCTCTCTGTCTCACAGTTACACCAGGTCGTAAATCTACGATTGAGTCTCTCTGTCACACAGTTTCACCAGGTCGTAAATCTACGCCTGATATCTACGACTGAGTCTCTCTGTCTCACAGTTTCATCAGGTCGTAAATCTACGACTGAGTCTCTCTGTCTCACAGTTTCATCAGGTCCCTCCCAGTTCACAACGGAACGAGCGTGTCGTTCGCCCACTTCGCCTACCAAAGACTGAGCCCACACAGAGGCGTGGAGGAGATAGTGTTGCTGAACGAGTGGGAAGGGTCGGAGAAATATTTGCTGCCTCTGTATCTGAGGAGGCCATTCAAGGAAAACTTTGTCGAATTTAGGTATGTTTGTGTCAGTTTCTTCTAATTTTGTCGATTTTAGGTATATTTCTGTCAGTTTTTTGTAAGTTTGTGGAATTTAGGTATGTTTGTGTCAGTTTCTTGTAATTTTGTCGAATTTGGGTATGTTTGTGTCAGTTTCTGGTAATTATGTCGAATTTAGGTATATTTCTGTCCTTTTTTTAAATTTCGTCGAATTTAGGTATGTTTGTGTCATTTTTTTAATGTAAAATTTTGTCGAATTTAGGTATAATATTTTCTATTTCTTTCCGTTTGTGGTGTCCTTTTCATGGAAAACTTTGTCCAATGTAGTTATGTTTGTGTTTATTTCTATTAAGTTTGTCCAATTTATTTATATATGTTTCTATTTCTGTTAGTCGTGTCGAGTTTAGATAATAATATGTTAAATTTGTGTTAGTTTTATCGACTTTGGGTATGTTATGAGCATAGGTTAAACAATTTGAGAGGTCTTTGAGGGAAAACTTTGTCTACTTTAGGTATTTGTCTTAATTTCTATCTGATTTTAATTGAAATTTTGAATTAGGGAAATACTGTAGGTATCTATGTTAACATTTTCTGAGTAGACCTTTCAGGGGGGGGGGGGTTTATCTAATTTTGTTTTTATTATTTTTGCATTGTATGGGTTGAACGTTTCTGAAGAGGGCTTTCAGGGGAAAGTTTGTCGAATGTAGGTGTGTGCACATTATTATGTTGCAAATGGCGTAAAACTCTTACTAAAACTAAAGCATTTCTCCTCTATATGGCCGTATTCGTGCATGCATCGATATGCTTCGCTTTGCTGTGTGACGTCAGAGAGGCGGACGTGTTTGACGAGTACACTGGGGCAGAAGGGAAGCCTATCACGCTTCTGATGCCTGTGTTCCAGAGGTCTTCTATATACAGGAGGTTCCTCAAGATGTATCAGAAAGTTGCCAAAGGTAAGATAAGATACTGCTTGTCTTACTTTTCCACTGTGTTGGGGTCACTGCAGTCGGAACATGTCCATCTCTGTCTCCACACACACCCC
>NW_004798445.1:147964-149283 GCF_000002075.1 Aplysia californica
TCACACACACACACACACACACACACACACACACACAAACACAAACACAAACATGCACACACAAGCTGGCTTACAGTCACATGCATAATTATATATAGGAACAGCAATATAAACAATAATAATCTTAATTTAGCTTGATACATACTCAAGGTTATTCTGATGCATGCTCTAAGGTCGCATGAATACTTATAACAAAATTGTTAAGATGGAAGAATTTTGATGGATGATGGTAAAAATGACCCTCTGTATCTGTCTTTGTTACAGATCAGAAACCTAGGTCTTTTACTTCTGACTGATGTTTTTATTTGAGGGAACAAGGGATGTTTGTTGTCTTTAAAAAATGATGAATCGTGTCGGAATAGGTTATGTTTAATTTCCCCTGGGAAATACATTTAGGAAGTTGGTATGAATATTTCAGCCTCATAAATGTGGCAAAATGAAATGGGCGCTGGTTATAAAAAAGGGTGTCCTAGCATTGATGTGAATTGTGTGTGAGTTATCGAGGTAAAATCAGGCGCTTGTCAAAATAATAAATCGAAGAAACCGACGTTTTTTTCTTCCCTTGTTGATCGTTATCTTTTATTTACATGCAACATTTATTATTATTATTATTTATATTAGCTCAACACCTTTTGTGTCCATTTAAAACAATTTATGTGTGGCTTTTACTTAAAAACGTTGATTAAAGGCCCAAAAAAGCGTAAATTTACCGTTCTCTATGACACGAAATCTTTGTAAATCATTAAAATGTAGTAGCCATTTTGTTCGCTTATTTGACTTCTAACAGCATCCCTCATTCTTTTCCTTCCACCTCTTTCCCCTCTCTCTGTCCCACCCCTCTATTCCCTCCTCATTCCCCCTACTCTTCGCTGTGCCCCTCTCTCAACATGTCTCCCCCTCCCATCTCCCCCCTCTCTCCTCTCTCCATCTCTCTCTCACACTCACTCCTCTTCTTTATCTTCCCTCTCTCTCCCTCCTCTCCACTTTCCACCCACCTACTCCTTCCTTTTTCCTTCCTCACTCACCCCCTCACTCCTTCCTCACTCCCCTATTTCCCCATTTTTATCCCCTCTCCCCCGTCCCTTCTCACTTCTCCCCATCTCTCTTCCTCCCCTCCACCTCCCCCCTCCCCCAGAATACAACGGACACCTCCAGCTCCGTGTTGTGGTATTCCCCGACGACAGAGGCGAACACAAACTGATCTCTGCCTCCACGTACTCGTTGATGGGACAAAACCCAGAACTGGACATCTGTATCTTGTACCTGGATGAACCCTTTAATAGGGGAAAAGGTAGGACACCCACACACAGAGAGAGAGA
>NW_004798445.1:150875-152552 GCF_000002075.1 Aplysia californica
ATCCATACATCCATCCAGCCACCCAATGACCCACTCATCCATCCATCCATCCATCCATCCATTCATCCATCCATCCATCCATCCATCCATCCACCCAACCACCCACCCATCCATCCACCCATCCATCCATGAATCCATCCACAGGACCGGTGGGTTCCGGACTGACGTGGTAGGCTGGGGTCTGGAGGACGTGGACTTCTTCGAGAAATGTCTCAACACCAGCCTTAGCGTGGTCAGAGGGGCGGACCCAGGGATGATACACAGGTGACCTTGGAACTTTCATTTGTGACCTTTGACCTTGCCTCTAATTGTAACACGCTGACTGTTTCGTTTTGTTTTTTGTTTGTTTGTTTTTTGTTTGTTTTTTGTTGTTTTTTAGTTCAGGAGATTTTACGGCGCTCGCAACTGCATAAAGGGTCATATGAGCGCCAAGGGATGGATGTCAACAGAAAAGTCCTCACTGGGAATCAGGCTTACTCTGCTCGCCCTTCTCGCTTCAACAGCGCAAACAACTGATTTTACACATTAAAAAGAAAAAAGAAAGATATTTGAACCTGAATGCTGGACAGTTACTCACTAAAAACAATGAAAAGAACATACAAGCAATAAGAGTATTATGGCTTCTTAGGAGACTGATGAGAATATCTTGGAAGGAAAAGAAATCAAACGACTTAGTACAATGTACTTTAAAAAGCCCATGTGTGCTGCTCTTTGATAAAAACAATCAGGAAAAGACTGATGCAGTTTTTGGGACACTGGAATAGACTTTAAAATAAAATCCTTTAAGGCAACGACGAAAGGAAAACAACGAAAATACAGAGCTTCGATCCACCTCACTGACATGCAGGCACTGCGACAGAATCTGCGCTTCCAACATAGGATGAAATAGCCATGAAAGAAGCTGAATAAAGACAACCTTGAGACCATCTTAAGCTAAGTAGACCGTCTCCATTGACGAAAAAATCCATACATGAAGGCAAAAGAGGCAGAGGTAGGCCCAGAGCAACCTACTTGGAGAACCTTAACAGATAGATGAAGGGGAAAGATCAGGGTAACGTAGCTTTTTCAGAGCATCCGAGCAAAGGAATGAATAGAAAACCATGATCGCCGATGTCTGTCGCAGATCTGACACTTGAGGATGAGGATTGTGGGTGATTGGAGGGTGCTCTGGTGTGGTTTTCTCCTTCTTACCTATCAAACATCTATCGTCCTTATCTCTCCTCCTTCTTTTTTATGTTTGTTACTCTCTTGTAACACCTCTAATCTTCTGCACTAATATGACCTTTTTGTGTTGCAAGTGCCGTAAAACTCTTACTAGAACTAAAGAACTTGATGATGAGGATTTCAATCGTCCCCGCCTCCCTTTCTCCTCCACCCATCCCCTTCGCCTACCTTCTAACCCTCTAACCCACCCCTGCTCCCCACCCCCTCAGGTACCACCCCCGTGGATGTGACAGCAGCCTCCCTCCTAAACAGCTGACCCAGTGCCAGGACAGCGGGAACGCCATGCTGGGCTCTGTGAGGAATCTGTACACCTATCTGTCTGACGTCTCCCAGGGCCGAGGCATCTGAGTGTGTGTGGGGGTGTGTTGGGGTGTGGGTGGGTGTGTTTGTGGGTGGATGGGTGGGTGGGTGTGTGTGTTTGTGTGAGTGTGTGTTTGTGTGGGGGGTGGGTGG
>NW_004798445.1:153137-155221 GCF_000002075.1 Aplysia californica
GGGGGGGGACATCGAGTGATGTCGATTGTGGAAGAGGGAGGCGTGAGGGGAAGGGAGGAAGAGGGGGGGATAGTAGTAAGAGATACAAACGATACAATTCCCACGCACTCACAAAGTTAAAATTCTCACACACTCACGTAATCCTTTTTCGCAGTCTACCTTACCGAACAGAACAAACACAGACAGTAACTATTGACATTTAAGAAACAACCAGACATTTCCTTTTCCAAGCAAATCTTCAATGAGTCTCACTTGGACATAATATTTCACCAGAACATTGATACAAAACAATGAATATCATAACAGTATAAAAGCAGTTTCAGTTGTAGTGCATCATTGGCGAAGACCTTGGCGCAGCGCATTATCTTCTTGCTAGGTTTTACAAACTAGCTGGGGCCCTTTCGATGAAAGGAAGGATTGGTGCATTAACATCAACTGAAAGTCATTGACCTACTATATTTACACTCTACTGGAATGAAGCATTAAATCTTGAGAGATGCAAAAAATTAAAAGGTCTAGATCTATACTCTTAAAACAAAATGCTCGTCGCGAAATATCGCTTCCGGCACCTCCGCTGTGAAGGACAGATACGCAGTGTGTTTCGTTTCTCCATGGAATAATCATAAAGGCCAAAGAAAGACGGGAACTTTTTGTCAAATATAATTTTCTAAATTCCGAAAATGAATAAATAAAAAAATCGGGGTCCGTCATGGGGACCTGTCTATCTTTTTCCAGGTATTTGCCAACTTTCAACTCTGCATCTGTCATAGTTTTATGAGAAAAGTGACACATGTGTTTCCATGTTGCCAAATATATAATACATTTGATCAAAAACAAACGCACTGGTTACATACATATTATTGTAATCACGATAATAAGAATTGCATTTCTATAACCCACACCCATACTTCACTGTACAACATGCTCTATGAGATTTACATCTTTAATTACCCCAGCAGACTTTCGAATACTCGGATACACTTTCAGATTCCCAGGAAGCATACAGGCTGCCGATTAAGTGGTTTAACATAAACAAACTGACGACACAATCGGCTGTCTATTGATTGCCGGGTACCCATCCTTACCTAGGTGGAGTGAGGAACATTCGTGTAAAGTGCCTTTCCCAAGAACGCATCGTCGGACCTCTGACGGGATTCGAACCCATGACCTTATGGCTAAGAGTACGACAGCTAATCACTAGACCGCCGACGGCACCCAAAAAAACATTAAAAAACAAACATGTGTATTTCGTCATAACATCACCTTACAGTAAAACATGTATACGGCAAATACTTTTCACATTTCGTCATTCAATAATTAATTACAAAGTTCTAACTGCTCAGTTCCTAGTTTTGAAAAATTTGAGGTAAAAAATCCGAGTTTCACTAGATAATATTATTAAGTTGTTTTTTAATACAATTCTTTGAATATTTTGATAACGACTCGGAATGATATGTGAGGCAGCGTGGTGGAATCAGGCTCTCGTCAAATAATCAAAGTGAAGAAACTTGCATTTTTCTACAGGTTTGTGAATTTTTATCAATTTTTTGTGTTTTTTTTTGCTCAACACCTTTCATGCCCATTAAAGCACCATTTCTGTGTGGATTTTTCTGAAAAAAAGTTGATTAAAGGCACAAAAGATATACATTTACAGTTACCACGGACTCTTAAGCTAAAGGAATAACTAATCTTTTTCAGCCATTTTTTCACTAATTTTACCTCTGAAAACAGGTGACCACCACCTCCTTCATTCACAAATATCTCGACTTGTATTTAAGATAAACGGATATTTTTTTCATACAAATAAAGACAAGGGAACAAGCTTTAAGATGGTATCAATAACTCTACATGCCCAGACATTGACGAGAGCCTGATTCCATCACGCTGTCTCACAATTGTTTTCTGACCTCATGGCCATAATGACACAAAATGGCAACTAAAAGAAATGTCAGATAGAACTTTGTAATTCTGAGGTAGCGACGTGTTGTTCGTGTGTGGATTAACAACTGTCAATATATGCCCTCACACACACACACACACACACACACACACACACACACACACATACCCTCACACACACAGAC
>NW_004798445.1:155394-157771 GCF_000002075.1 Aplysia californica
AAATTAAACCAACCAACAGCCTAAAGTCTTAAAACAAACGGTCGTAAGTCCACGAGACTGCCTGAACAAACATGAGAAAAGCGAAGACTCTGGACACTGGGACAGACGAGCGAGCCTCCCCAGAGTTGGGGCAGGAGGGAGTTTTTCCCGCTCCCTGTTCATTATCGTCGTCGTCGTCGTCGTCATCATCATCTTTGACATGTTTGTCATCTTCATCGTCGTCATATCCGGAGAACTTCCAGTTCCCACATTTCGGGAAGTTTTTGGGCGTTTTGGGCATCTGGTCCTTGGTGCCGACCTGTAACATATGGGAGAAACAGTGCGCTAGGTGTGTGAGGGTTATAATTGTTTTTTAACCCTGTTTTGAGACACCTGAATAGACATAAGGGTCTTGAACATCATGCTCTCACTGGCAAAATTGAGGGCAAGCGAGGCAGGGGTAGGCCTAGAACAACATACCTAGGGAACCTAAACAAATGGGTAACAGGAAAAGATCAGGGAAGCGTAGCTTTTTTGAGAGCATTCGAGCAAAGGAATGAATGGAAAACCATGATCGCCGATGTCTGTCGCAGATCTGGCACTGGATGATGATGAACCCTTCAACTGTCAGACCCACTCTACATGTATAATCCTACCAAACCACTCACGACATTGTCAGACCTGGTTGGGAAGGGGTCAAAATACAGAAATTGGACTTCAAAAATTAATTCTATTTCTTATTCAATTTCAAATATGGTACAAAAAAATATGAAGTTAGCCCGACAATGTCCGACGCTGGCCAATGCATCTGCATAGGAGAATGTTTCCAAAGAGAAACAGTTTTGGACAATGCAGAAAGTGTGACAATTTACTGCGATGTGAATTTTATTCTTTATTTCTGGGCTGGCAGTGTACACACTTTTTTGTTTGCCATAAAGCTAATAAAAGTAAACTTGAGTTTATTACTGTAATTAGGAAACAATTTGACCTAATTAACAATAAAACAGTGTAAAGTGCATAAATATTGAAAATGTCAATACAACGCAGTAAACATTTTGTGGTTTAAACGTTTTTGGGACCTGACTTCACCAAATATATTTTGAAAAAGTCAATATAATGAAGTTTGGCCTGAAGTATCCATCGACACTGCACTGCAAAGCACACATCCAAACAGAGTTGGATATCGAGATTCTAGAACTGGAAACAGTAGAAGCAGTTTTGTAAACAAGAAGTAGAACTCCGTGGCACACACATGACAGACAGAGCAAAGACTGCACTTCTGTACTTGCTACCTATTCCAAATCTGATTTCGAGATTCTAGAACTGGAAACATAAGAAACTGCTGTCTTACATACTCGACAAAGCACAAACCGAAACGGGAGTAGTCCACAGTAAAATGTGAAATGGCTAATAACAGAGTGAAAGCATCTGAGAGCTTCGATTAACAGGAAAAACCATCAAACCTAAAAAATTAAAAGAACTTTGAAAGTATGTCCACGTAACCCTTTGTGACACTTCTTAACTGAATTTTATTTTTGTAGATTGTGAAAAAAAAAAGTTATACTTACCTCACAAACTGGCTTAGGTCAATAATTATACTAAGATTATTACTATTATTATAATTATTAATATAATTTTTTTTAACACGCTACACACAACCAGGGTCTCCACTGTCATTGGACCACATTTGTGTCGCTGTGACGTCATGTAAGACGGACGTTCTTAATTTATTTTAAGAATGGGTTGTAGAAGAAAAAAGTGTGTGTGTGTGGGGGGGGGGGGGGGGGTTGGAAATGTACGCACCTGAAACAACAACCCCATTCCTATCTCGGAGTGGAATTCAATGTGACAATGGAAGAACCAGACACCTGTGGATCAGATGAAAAGGTGAGGGTTGCAGAACAGATTGTGTAATAATGTACAAGAAATACCTTGTCATATCTTAGTGTTTTACAGCATATAAAATGATAGCTTGTACAGTTTGCTTCCTAGAATGTTGAAATTGTTATTGGTTTCTTTCTTTTTATTGCTTCACAACGTTATCCGTTATTAAAGAAAAGAGGGAGCTAATCAATTGCGAAAGGAAAATATCAGCAGCTAATGAATCCCTTAATGACTAACTCAGTTGTACGTGGGTAAACTCACTGGAGTTCATTTTATAGTTTAGAAACACACACACGCGACAAAAGACAAACAATCGATATTATAGTCCCAATGAAATCCCATCTGTGGTGAATTGTCAATACAGTGCTAAGATTCACAACAACAACAACGACAAGAAGAACAACAAGAAGAACAACAAGAAGAACAACAATAAAACAACAACAACAACAACAACAAAAACAACAACAAAAACAACAACAGAAACAACAACAAAAATATTAACACCACCACCACC
>NW_004798445.1:159886-161758 GCF_000002075.1 Aplysia californica
GGAGAAAAGACCCAGTTGTCTACTTTGTGCAAAAGGGTGAAAAGGCCAAAACAGTCGTATCTGATCACAACTTTTGTTCCATCAGAAAACTCAAGATTTACCATTTCTAATTAACACAAAGAAAGCATTTTATATTTTTTTAGTCTAAATAATATTATTATTCTGTTAATTATTTTTGCAGCGTATTGCACTTCACCAAATGTTAAAAATTAGCTAGAAATTGGGTCAATAAACGAGGGTTTAAGCCGTTTTTCTCTAAACTTTCGTTTTTCCGACATGTTTTACAAATGTAGCACATATTTAAAACTGCTCAACATAATATATGAATGTTTTAATCAGTGTGTTTAGCATTGAATATGCTACAAGAATGGGCCCTTATTTCTGTAAACAAAATTGCCAAAAAACTGGAACTTTTCTCCGGGCACACACACATAATATATGTGTCACGACACCGTGGAATCAGGCGCTCGTCATTTATTTTTTGGGTGGCATATTGATGATACCCGGCCATAGACAGCGAAAGATCTTGTTTGTTAGTGTTTTAGCGCCCATAAATGGCCGCTTGCACTGTATGCTTCCCGGGAAGTTGAGGTTGTTTCAGAATGCTCTCAGGTCTGCTGGGGTAATAGAATAGATTGTGAAGCGCATAGAGCTTGCTGTTGAGCGGGGATTTGCGCTTTGCAAATGCTATCTATTATTAATATACAGTTATTTGTGTGTCATAAAACTTGTTATGTCTTGTTTTGATGTAAACGTATACCCCAGACGGGCACAGTCGTGACCTGCACTCTTTTATCTCTACAAAATCTTCGCTGTAAAAAGTGCTCACCGTGGGTGACGCCATTGCGTCCAAACGAAAGGAAAAGTACAAGGGTTGCAAATTGCTAACTTAGAATTACAATGGTCTATCTGACATTTTTGGGTTGTATTTTTGAGTAACTTATGCCATGTGGTCATAAACCAAATGTGAGGGAGCGTGGTGGAATCTCATCAAAATAATCAAAGCGAAGAAACTTGCATTTTTCTGCTGTTTTGTGAATTTTTATCAAATTTGTGTGTTTTTGGTTCCACACCTTTCATGCCCATTAAAGAACTCATTTCTGTGTGGATTTTTCTGAAAAATGTTAATTAAAGGTACAAAAAAGGTAAATTTTCAGTTACCACGGACTCTTAAGGTAAGAAAATAGCTGACATTTGGCGGCTATTTTCTCACTAATTATTTTTCTCACTGAAAACAAGTGACCCCCACCTCCTTCATTCTCAAATATCTCGACTTGTATTTAAGATAAACGGATATTTTTTTATCCAAATAAAGCCGAGTGAACAAGCTTTAAGATGATACCAATAACTCTACATGCCCAAAAATTGACGAGAGCCTGATTCCACCACGCTGCCTCACAAATGTTCTATCTGCTCTAACAAAAGTGTAAGACTATATGGAGACGTTATCAAATTATTTTTAAAATAGCATTCGAAAAGGCTTGACATATTGTGAAACTCAACGGGTTTTTTTGGGGGGGTCACATTTCTCAAAACTAGACACTGAGTAGATAGAACTTTGTAATTCTAGGGTAGCGAGTACTCCAGTACCATCAAAGCCTCCCTGCGCTGCGCCCTTTTTCCTTCCTTTGACTGAAATTTAGTCAAATTGTGCTCTCTACCAAAAAAAAAACCGGAATTGCTTTAGAGTACACGATCTATGTTATTAGATGAGGAAATGTCTATGGATGTGGCCACTCACAATAAATTTGGCCACTCAGTAATCCGGAATTGCTTTAGAGTACATGATCTAGGTTATTCGATGAGGAAATGTCTATGGATGTGGCCACTCACAATGCCCCCGCGTATTGCCTCCTCCCACGTCGTTGCCTC
>NW_004798445.1:162937-169020 GCF_000002075.1 Aplysia californica
GTAGTAGTAGTAGTAGTAGTAGTAGTAGTAGTTGTTGTTGTAGTTGTAGTAGTAGTTGTTGTAGTAGTAAAGCTATGAGGGTGCGGTGGCGGAGCGGTTAGTACGCTCGTCTCCAAAGCGGAAAGTCCGGGTTCGAGCCTCTGTTCGGACACGGATTTTTTTCGCCCCCTCCTGCCCACCCAGCAGTAATGGGTACCTGACTTCGAGTTCGGGAAGTAAAGGCGGTGTGGAAAGGAACTGGCCACCCTACCGCAATATGCCAAAGGCCCAGGAAGTTGTCTCACTAACAAGGCAATTCCCAATGTCAAGATCGGATGCGGGAACTACTTTTAGTGAAGCTTTACTAGTTCATCTGCAAAAAGCTACCTCAGAAATACAAAGTTCTCTCTGCTCAGTACCTAGTTTTCGGAAAATTTGACGTAAAAAAATTTGGGCTTCGCAATGATATTATGTCAAGCTCTTTTAAATATTATTCTTTTAATATATTCATAACGACTCCAAATGGTTTTACGATTTTGATAGAGCAGATAGAATATTTGTGAGGCAGCGTGGTGGAATCAGGCTCTCGTCAATTTTTGAGCATGTAGAGTTATTGGCATCATTTTAAAGCTTGTTCATTTGTCTTTATTTGGGTGAAAACAATATCCATTTATCTTGAACACAAGGCGAGATATTTGCAAATGAAGGGATGGGGGTCACTTGTTTTCAGAGGTAAGATTAGTGAGAATATGGCCGCCAAAGATTAGTTATTTCCTTAGCTTAAGAGTCCGTGGTAACTGAAAATTTACATTTTTTGTGCCTTTAATCAACGTTTTTCAGAAAAATCCATACAGAAATGAGTTTTTCAATGGACATGAAAGCTGTTGAGCCGAAAAACAAAAATTTGGAAAAAATTTACAAACCTGGGGAAAAATGCAAGTTTCTTCACTTTGAATATTTTGACGAGAGCCTGATTCCACCACGCTGCCTCACATTTAAGTTTCTGACCTCATGGTTTCAGTAACTAAAATACGCCCAAAAATGTCAGATAGAACTTTGTAACTCTGAGGTCCGAAATGTCTGACGATGACCAACGCATCTACAGAAGAGAATGTTTCTTAAACTCGACGACATAATATAAGAAATAAGATGACTTGTAGCTTCAACCATATCTGGTAAGACCAATTCTGGCAGGAAAGAGTTTTTAAACTTTGAGCACTTAGAGGCTTCATTTCCACTTGAGAAAGAGCGCAGCTTGCGGGCTTCTCTCTTGACTTCAGCATTTTTAATTCACAAAGTTTTATGTGATTCGCTGACCCTCTGTTTATTGTTGCACTTCAACTTGGTCTGTTGAGAGCTAGGTTCTCTAGGATTAAGCAATAAATCTTGAAGCCCAAAATTAGAAGGTGGATGATTTTTTTTTTACCCGAACGTAACACAGAATACAGTCTAGCACTTCCGCAGCGAACATGTGCATAGGGAACATATTTTCAGGTCCCACACTTTTTCTTATACATGCTGTTCTTTGCTTTAAAACATGTACTTTAAATCTCAAGCACATAGTGAAATTTGCACGTAACGAAAAGAGTTCCTCGTCAAGCCAATTTCGCTACATCAACAAAAGGGAGACAGACTTTAAACCCTTCAGTGGTGAATTGTTTTCCTTTGCATTTGTACAAAAATAACAAATTGATCATTCAAGAGAGATTTTAGAACTAAGCAATTTCATTTTTCATTTACTTCCCACTACCAAGAATTTTTTTAACCTGCACACGTTAAAAATACATCCTCAGAAATGTTACTGTTCCAGTTTAGGAGAACCCAACACGTACGTGTACAAAGCAGTGAAGATGTTCAATGTGTTGTTAAAGGACCTAAAAGATGTTGAGCCAAATTTGTGTTGAAAAATCAAATGAAAATTGCCCAAAGGGCCGGAAAACGTCGAGGGTTTTTTTGGGTGTTTTATTTTCGATTTCATTATTTTGAAGATCGCCTGATTTCACCACAATGCCTCACATTTAGAATCACAATTGGTCGCTTTTAAGAACAAGGGGGCTATCCAGAAAAAAAAGCCGTTGTGAGAAAATCGAAGGTAAAGTTTTTGCCCCTTATTCAGTGTCTTTAAAAGACAAAGAGATTTTTTCTATAACCAAACAAATATACACACCAATGAAACCAAACTTCTCCTGCAGGTAGGGCAATGCCCACTTTTGGGTAGGTCAAGACTTCTGGAAACCCCGAAATCTGGGTTAGCCGGCTTGTCCTTAAAAGCGACCAATAGTAAACGTTCGGTAGACATACCTGAGGGGAGAGACTTTGTCTGCGTAAAGGACAAAATCGTATCTCTCTCCACCGAAGATGTTGAAGGAGTCCGCCACGAACGGTTGGAAGGAGTTCCCGTCAGAGGCGATGATCATCATAGTGTGGTCATCTACGGACACCTGGGGGGGGCGGGGAGAGGGAGGAGAGGGAGGTATGGGTTGTCTACTTGTTTATCATACACACAGGCCAGCTATTGATTGGTCAAATTGTGTAACTCATGTGTTGACAGGAAGCATACTTATGTGTATTGTAAGAGTCACATTGTACTTTTTATGATGGCAAATATTCTGTACTCGAATCTTTTTTCTCACCAAAGATCGCACATAACAAGATTGGTCACGCCTCTCTTTGAGCCAATTAAAAAAGTGTCCTCAAATTTTGATGGCGCCCTCTTCGAAAAAGAGCGAACTTTGCGATCAGCGTTATCCTACTTGTGTGAAAAACAATAAAAGTGAAACTAACAAAATGTATTCATATTCTTCTTCTAGAGAAACGAAAGAGAGCTTCAAAACAAAGACTGCAACGCCATCTGAACCAATGCGCGGACTTCCGCGAACACTTCTTTGGCTGAATGAACTATCTTGTTAAGTACTATCTTTATCCCGACAAAATATCGATGCCGTAGACCAAGAAAGGTTTTGACATCCAAATACAACATGGTGTTCGTAAGTAGTAGTGAACACCTTTAGTTCTATTACAAAGAGCATTGTCAGTTAACTATTGTACTTCCAAAATGTCTGCTAAAAAGAACACATTATGGAATTTCTGCACCCTACCCTGCTATAGATCAAAACAATATGCGAAAATTCAAAAACTATTAGAGAAACGAAATGATGAAAAAACATCATGCAGACAAATATTAACAAAAGCAGCAACTTAACAACCACAACAACAACAACAACAACAGCAACAACAACAACAAAAACAACAACAGCAACAACAACAGCAACAACAACAACAATAACAACGACAACAACAACAACAACAACAACAGCAGCAACAGCAACGACAACAATAATAACAACAACAACAATAATAACAGCAACATTAACAATAATCAACAACGAAAAACAGCAGCAATCGTAGTTGTGGGAAAGAAACAAGTACGGGACGTTGGGATGGTGGTGGGAGGGGGGGGGGATTCTTGAAACGTACGCAATGACATTCTGCAGATTATTTTGAGGGAACAAACTTCTTTCAGAACGAGCCAGAGAGCAGCAGTCACAGCAGCCAGCAAATCATATAGCCAGCAAATCATATGTGAGGCAGTGTGGTGCATTCAGGCTCTCGTCAAAATAATCAAATTGAAGAAACCTGCATTTTTCCGCAGGTTTGTGGATTGTTATCAAATTTTTGTTTTTTGGCTCAACGCCTTTCATGCCCATTGAAGAACTCATTTCTGTGTGGATTTTTCAGGAAAATTTTGATTAAAGACACAAAAAATGGAAATTTTCAGTTACCACGGACTCTTAAGCTAAGGAAATAACCAATCTTTTCTCACTAATTTTTCCTCTGAAAACAGGTGAGCTGCACCTACTTCTTTTGCAAATATCTCGACTTGTATTCAAGATAAATAGATACTTTTTTCATCCAAGTAAAAACAAGGGAACAAGCTTTAGGAAGATACCAATAACTCTATATGCCCAAAAATTGACGAGAGCTTGATTCCACAACGCTGACTCACATATTATAGTTATATGAGGCTATACGGATAAGAAATAATGAAATTAAGCGAGCAGTGATGCTCAAAATTTCGCAAACTTTTGTCAGCCAGAATTGGTCTCATTACCCATAGCAGAAGTCACAAGTTATCTTAATCTTCAATTCGTCTATCTCACTTATGGAACCATTAACATTCTCCTCTGTGGGGGCATTGGTCGTCGTCAGACTTTGGCGGGACACGTTATTATTGTCGTCTTTTATAGTGGTATGAAAATCGTTCCACCCCCCACCCCCACCCCCAACCGACTTTTCCACTTCCTCCCAAAATCGCTCCCCCTCTTCGGAGAAACTAGCGACACCCAAAAAAGTGCAGCCTTACCTGAATAGGACAGTTCAATATGGCGCTGCTGATGACCCGGAAGCGGTACTTGTGGTTGGGCTTGACCTTGAACTCTGCCCGGGGCGTGTAGTGCAGGGTTCCGTTGTCGTCCCGAAACTCTTCGTGTCTGCCTTGACCTGAAACCAACGCCCAAGTCGATACTGATCGTAACATTCGCTGTTGTGAATGTCACTTGTAAAACGGCTTTTTTGTTGGAAAAAACCAACATCGTTTCATTTCGCTAACGGTCCTTGAAATTTCGCTTTTTTTTAACTCTTTGAGGACGTAGGGGACACACATGTCCAATCAGCAGCAAACCAAAAGGCAATGTGTCTGTACATTTCGAACCATCATACACAAACAGGACCCACAAGTGTACAGATTTCAGAGTGTGTACGTCTTTTCGTGCCTTTTAACATTTCAGATAAAAGAAACAAAAGCAAAAAATCTATTCAAATGATGAAGTTATATCTCAAAACAGCGTACCTTTAAGCGTTGTGGAATAACCAAAATGCGCGGCCTCAATTAGTTAAATTGGACTTTAGCATGGTGAAGTATAGAAATTCCATTACTTATTCTACAGCAAGTCTTAAAAGCATTTAAACATTTAAATTTGGACGATTTTTTTTTTTTTTTTTCATAGTTACATCTACATAATTTTCTAACATCAGACTATATCTTCCTTCTAAACAGATGGTTGTACAATAATTTTTATTTTATCTTTGATGTAAATGTTTTTACATCCCCTTCGGCACAATGTAGATTATTTAAGAGGTCAGCTACGTTACCGTTAATGAGCGTAAAAGCGGATTTGTTGGTTACATAATTTTCTAACTTCAGACTATGTCTTCCTTCTAAACAGATGGTTGTACAATAATCTTTGTCTTTATAACGTAGGTGTTTTTACATCCCCTTCAGAACAAAGTTGATTGTTTAGGAGGTCAGCAACGTTACCCTTAATGAGCATCACAGCGGGTTTGTTTGTTAAATAATTTATATCAACAGACTATATTATCTTCCTTCTAAATAGATGGTTGTGCAATAATTTTTATCTTTGTATAGGTGTTTTTATATCCCCTTCGGCATAATATAAATTATTTAGGAGGTCAGCTACGTTATCGTTGATGAGCACCAAAGCCAGTTTGTTGGTTACATAATTTTCTATCATCAGACTATATCTTCCTTCTAAACAGATGGTTGTACAATAATTTTTATCTTTGTATAGGTGTTTTTACATCCCCTTCGGAACCAAGTGGATCATTTAGGAGGTCAGCTACGTTACCGTTAATGAGCATCAGCGCCGGTTTGTTGTCTCCGTCGTCATGGTGATGGGCCGCGAACCTGTTGATGGTCATCTCAACCAGCCAATCCGTGACGATCAACACGTGCTCCGGAAGGTCATGGTCGTAGAGGTGAAGGTGAGGTTCAAGGTCGGGTGGCCTTCTCACCACCAGTGACCCGAAGAGGCCGTCTGACCTTTGAACTCCCGCGTGGGCGTGCCAGAAATGAGTGCCAGGATTTACTGCGTTAAACCTGTGTTGTGTGGGGGGGGATGGGAAAGAACATGTCTGTCGTTTACTTACTGTCATTTTTTTTTTTAAACTAGATTTTTGGTCCTTTTTTGTTGTTGTTGTTTTGATAAATCTTAATTTCAGTGAGAGATTTGTACGCATGTGCTGTACAAATAAGTCAAATAAGTAACCAAAATTCAAGGCGTTACAAGAGAGTAATATAAATATAA
>NW_004798446.1:0-994 GCF_000002075.1 Aplysia californica
GATTAGAGGTGTTACAAGAGAATAACAAACGCAAAAAAGAAGGAGCAGGCAGAGATAAGGGCGATAGATGTTTGATAGGAAAGAAGAAACAAACTACACCAGAGCACCCGCCAACCACCCACTTACCACAGTTTGGGCAAAAAAGAAGTAATGAAAGGAACAGACCTAACAAGAGTGCACACAGAACTCAAGAGTAAGGGCCCGGGTGTGTGGGGGAGATCAGTGTCAAGGGTCTTTGCAAGAAAGTAGAAACACAGGGACGCAACGACGGTCATTCTTTTCGGTTATTTTTACAGTTTTAGTAACAGTTTTAGGGCACTTGCAACAAAAATAGGTCACACGACTGCCGAAGCTTAGCGATGTTGCTAGACACAACATACAAATAAAAAAGGAGGTGGTTTGTTTGTTTGTTAGTTAGTTTGTTTGTTTGAGTACAGTGCTGGCAACAATGCAAGATAGACAGAGAAACAACAGAGGGAAAGTAAAGAAATAGGACCTACCAGTGGCGCCCTCTAACCACCCGCAGACAGAGGAGAGATTAGGACGATATGACAGAAAAGAAGGAGGAAACCACATGAGAGCAAGCCACCCAGGAAGCAGCTCGACTTACCAGAGACGCCCTTAAAACACCTACTGATTTATTATGCTGGAGTGGGCGGAAAATGTCGAAAATGTCTAGAGAAACGAGAATTAAAAGTATTGAAAGGTAAGCCGTTTCTACAAATGTCTACCCACTTATTTAAAAAAAAAAAGAAGAAGAAAAAGAAAGAAAAGAATCAATTTAAATCGTATACACAAGCACACTTTTAACTTTTAAAACACTTTCCTAACTAGTTCCTTGGTGTCAGATAATATTCTCTTTCGCGGAAAATGATGAGACGACGGGGGAAAAAATGCAATATAACCAACAACAAAAAAATGCTTCTTCTGTTCGTTTAATTAGGGTTGAGTACAGAAAAGCGCACAGACGTGACAATAATATTTTAATATAAGG
>NW_004798446.1:1094-2113 GCF_000002075.1 Aplysia californica
GAACAAAACTGATAGGCAATAGAGGGAGAGAGTTTAAAAGGTCGGACTTAGTTTAGATTTAGTATGCATAAAAGTGCCCAAGATTAGAGCTAGGTGTTACAAGGGAGTAACAAACATAAAATAGAAGGGTAAAGACGATAGATGTTTGATAGAAAAGAAGGAGCAAACCACACAAGAGCACCCGCCAACCACCCACAGGTCGGACTTAACATCGGCACCCTTCAACAACCTGGACAGCAATACTAAAAAAGAAACAGAAGGAGCAGACTACAAAAGAAACAAATCTAGTCACTAGCGGTAAACTTGAGTATGTGAAGGAGCGGCGCTTCGTCGACGCATGCAGAAGATCAGAGTTCTATTCCCGTGTACGTGAGGAGATTAAAAAAAAAAATCGAAAGTCTTTGTCTTTCTTGGTCTTTCTGCTAGGACTTTGTATCCTTCCAAGCCTGGAGAGACCCTGACAGGTAAGTTCGAAGCCCGCCTCCTCAAAGATAAAATTTTTTCGATGAGATCTTTTAAAAAATCCACCGAAATCTTTTACCAATGGAAACTTTTCGCATTTTTTTGGGTAAGAGTTTCACGGCACTTGCAACACAATAAGGTCACATACGTGCTGAAGATTAGAGGTGTTACAAGAGAGTAAAAAACATTTTTAAAAAAGAAGGAGGGGGAGACAGAGACGATAGATTTTTTATCGGAAAGAAGGAGCACACCACACCAGAGCACCCGCCAACCACCCACTCAATGGTAACTGCTTGCAGGCAAAGAACACACAAAAATATATCGTGTACACTAGTAAAACAAAAAGACAAAGAAGGCGCAGATCACACCAAAGCGCCCCAAGACAAGAAACCACATACGAAGCAGAACAGGCGTGAGTCGCGAACGCCATGAGAATGAAAGTCCCCGCCTTCTCACCCCCCCCCTTCCCCCCTCCCAGGAAATAATATAACACCCCCTTCCCCTTCCGCACCTCCCTCTATATTCCCCTTAAATGCGCGTGGGCGGCGCGCGCGCGC
>NW_004798446.1:2383-3551 GCF_000002075.1 Aplysia californica
ATGAGAGAGAGAGAGAGAGAGAGAGAGAGAGAGAGAGAGAGAGAGAGAGATCAAATCTGTGATATCCATCCGGGATTCATGCGGGGGTTTGCGTGGGTGCAAGATCGACCTCCTCAACCAGTTTATAAGATAAATATTTTTTAGTCGGATTGAATCGTGAGTGAGCTTGTTGTTGTTCGTTTTTTAAGGAGAGTTTAGAAGGTCACATGGCGTGTTCTCTACGAGAGAGAGAGAGAGAGAGAGAGAGAGAGAGAGAGAGAGAGAGAGAGAGAGTGAGAGAGAGAGAGTGACAGACAGACAGACAGACAGACAGACATAGACAGAAAGAGAGAGAGAAGACTGGGGGATAGAGAGAGATAGAGATAGATGGACAGACAGCTAGAGAGAGCTAGAGAGAGAGAGAGAGAGAGAGAGTCTGAGAGAGCGAAGTGGGGTGGGGAAGAAGATGTCCCTGCTGTTGCGTCTCGTTTTTCTTCCATTTCTTTTTACCCCGTGGCGTGGAGAGCATAAAAAAGAATAACATGGCATTGCGTCACAGGAACCAGGAGGCGGGGGTATTTCTGTTCACAGGGGGATTTACAAGGGCTGTGGCAGAAGTCATTTCCTGACCATCCGAATTCCGAATGTACCGACGAGTGATAATCCGATTCTATAAACTCATTCATCCCGTGAGCAAAAGTGAGGAACTAGTTTTTGTTTAAAATTTTAATACTTAGAGTTTCATGGCACTTGCAACAGCATTAAGTCATAATAAGTGCCGGATATTAGAATAATTTCAGTAGAGGTTTTACGGCGTTTGCAACTGCATAAGGTCATATGAGCGCCAGAAGAATTGAGCTGTTACAAGAGAGTAACAAACATAAAAAAGAAGGGGAGATAGGGACGATAGATGTTAGACAGGAAAGAAGAAGCAAACCACACTAGAGCACCCACCAAAGATTTGTGGTGATACAAGAGAGTAACAGGGGGGCTCTCGTGGCCTAGAGGTTAAGGTGTTGGCCTCTCAATCAAAGGTCCCGGGTTCGAATCCGAGTAGCAACCGAAAAATTTTCTTCTCTAAAAATTGTCTCCTTTCACCTTCTGTCCTTCTCTCTAGCAATGTTCTGTTGTCTGCTTTCATTTCCACTTTCTGCCCCAACCCCATCACCTCATTTGCCCCCTCCTTTGG
>NW_004798446.1:3695-4816 GCF_000002075.1 Aplysia californica
TGGGACTGTAAATATTAGGTGTGTCCCGTGCGCTCATATGACCTTATGCAGTTGCGAGCGCCGAAAAACACTTTACAAAAAAAAACAACAAAAAAAGAGAGTAACAGACACATAAAAGAAGGAGGAAAGATAAGAACGATAAAAGTTTGGTAGGAAATAAGTGAGCAAACCACATCAGAGCACCCGCTAAACACCCACATTATCGGTACTTTTTAAGACTTACAACGTATTCCGAGAAACTTCATTTCATGCCACTGTGTCACTAATTACAAATAAAATAACAATGTAGGTGAGATTTTTAAATGTAAAATCTACACAGTCACTTCAGAGGCATGCAGTCAGCTTTCCGACCCTGCCTGTCAGGGTCAACACGGGTCGTGGGCTGAGAGGGCTACAACTTCCCAGCAGAAAGACCAAGATTCTCGACGAAAATTTCCTCCACACTCGGGAATCGAATTCGGGTCTCCTGTGTGCGACAGTGGGGCGCACTATAACCGCTACATTCCAGACGTTGGTTACAAAGTCATTAAAAATTTTTAAAAAGACAAGTCTGGTAAATCCCACCTTCAAAACCCCAACAAAAACAACCAAACTCCAATCAAATTAACCTACCACCCCCACCCCCCTCCTTCCCCCCAAAAATCTGGTTCAACCACCCGCCTTAAAAAAAACCCCACGTACTAGCATAGAGTTAAACTTCAAAAGGCATAGCTCACGAACCAGTGCTACCTCTATAATTTGATTTTTTACAGAAAAGAAAAGAAGAGAAAGAACTTCCAGACAAATTGACCGGATAACCGGATTCACGACTTGCACTTCGCTTTTACTTTCCACATGATCCGACAGACAGTACAGAAGGAGCGGGAGGCGGGAGAAGAGAGATAACCTTTCAGCACTTTCCTGGCCGATTGGGCGAGCGCGTATCTGCACACAAACTTCACTGGGCACAGACGAGAATGTTTTTAGCTAATCCGCAAACTAAAAGAAGGCCATAGCGGCTTGAAATTCAGGCGGCATGTGTTTTTGTCCTCGTGTAAGACGAATCAGGTGGTGTGTGTGTGTGTGTGTGTGTGTGTGTGTGTGTGTGTGTGTGTGTGTGTGTGTGTGTGTGTGTGTGTGTT
>NW_004798446.1:5774-8461 GCF_000002075.1 Aplysia californica
CCCCAGTCTTGTTCAAACACCCGCCTTAAAAACAAAAACCCAACGTAAATCGTTCCGAACCGAAGTGCGGGCGCCTCGTTCCAATCCCGAAGTCAAAGTAGATCGTAGAAATAAAAGCGAGCTTGCATCGATCACATGGCTTTTGTCCCACTTGGCTTGGTATATATAATGTATATAATCAAGTATTCGGAGACGGTATTTAAACCGGAGGACCTACCCCTTCATCGACACAAATACGCCAAACGGTGATCTACCCAATATAATAAAAATAGCTCACGATCTCTAGGTCTATATAAACTTGAACCGAAAAACAAAAACAAAAATTAAAAAAATATACAGTATAGTGTGTATGCCAATTGCTGCACAGCACAAATGTATACTTTCTGTTTTGCTTTCGTAAACGTTTGACAGAACTTGCAACACAATTAGGTCACGTAAGAGCTAAAAACAACCAGTGTGAAGAGTAATTACGTGGGGAAAAAGGGACAAATCACAATACTATCTTTTTGCCTTTGTTTTGATCTATTGTTGAGGCCCCTAGCGTGTTCCCCTTTTCCCCATCAATACCGTTTTTCATTACAAACAGCTGCAGTCAGGTACATGTACTAGTGACACATTTAGATCAGTCCCAATGGCATGGAAGGAACAGCAGTAACATCATTGTAAATAAACATGATCAAGAGGTAGAAGAATCAGTAGTACTAAATATCTTACCACCTGTTACTTTTGCCATCCCCCCCCCTCCCCTCTCCCCCAACGTTTGGCCCAAGGTCTTTATGTTTTTCTTTGACGTACTAGCTTTTAAAGTCAAGGCCCGTTTTGATTACCCTCCTTCTCTTCCTACTCTGCCTTTCGATTCTGTTTTCCTTGTAATTTGATATTGGTACCTGTGATAAAATGTATACCCAGGAATTTGCCTTCTATTCTGTAGATTAGATTCCACTTCAAGAGTGTCCTACTTTCAACACCAGCAACGTTCTCACCACCACCCGCACCTTCATCGCTACATGATGATATTATTATTATTAGCACTAGATCTAGATCTACAGCATATTATATATCACTGTCCTCTCCTGCAATAACACTACTAGCCTACACTTGCTATTGTTACTACTGGATTGTAACAGCTGTGGAGGGACTACAGACCCACTTATTTCAATTGACTTGCCCTTGACAATGAAAATCGTTCAACACCAGGCTTGACAACCCAAAGCCAAAGGATATAAAATTCTGTCGCTATTTCCAACCATTTGCCAGGATGCAAAGGGTGAACAGGGTTGGGAGGGGGCTTAAAAAGAAACCCACAAAAACAATGCTACGTGATTGCTAGAGTGCATCATTAAAACTTTAACGCCAAAATGCTTTTCAAAGCCAAGTGTCCCGCCGAAGGAGCACACGAGTTCACAATTACTGCCATGGGCGTCTTGCCCATTCGGAACTGCCGTATCTCAGATCCCCCGGGGGTCGTAGGAACACATTTCAATAACACTGGGACACAGAATGTCAGTTTTCAATGAAACTGCTTTTTAGACTGTGTATCATGAAACAAAAACATCAAATCCAACATGTCTTTGAATTAGCCTTTAAAATAGCCTTCGATCAATAAAGGAGTCATAACAATCCAAACAGAGAAAGTTCGTGTCTAAAAAAATCCATATAGATCTAGATCTAGAGTCTACGCTTTGTCCCAAATGAAGTAACATATTATACCTTAATTTTGTGGGACATTTTTCTCTCTTACCACGAAAGCCGACGAAAGAATAAAACAAGCGATAACAAAATACGCCCCCCCCCCTCCCCCGTTAAAAAGTCACAAAAGAAACCCAACAATAACCCCCCACGCCCACCTATCAGCCCCAACAGCACACACACCCCACACTACCCCAAAAAGAAAAAAACCATTGAAAGTAAGATAGGAATAGGCCAGACAACATAAAATTCCACAAACGATAGATCTAGATCTAGATCTAGAAGCCAACAACAATACAATGACATAGATCTAGAAATCTAGATCTAATCTAGATCTATATATTTAGATCTAATCTAGACTCTAGATCTAGATATCTAGGTCTAAATACAACATGTAATCTTAAAATTCACTTAGGCCTACTTACCAAAATATTATGTCCTTGGCGGTTCAAAAGAAAAAGAAAACACAAAATTACAAATCATCAGTCCAGACAGAACACTTGTCACTCAACTGTCAGTTTTAGCCAAAAGCTTCCATTTCAGAAAATCACTGCATGCAGGGAATTCTCCGAACATACAGTTCTGAAGACTAACAAACACAGGCGGGAGTCGGGCAGAGCAGAAAGACGATGGAGTCTAACACACAAAAACACGAGGCTACGACGATACTTTCAGAGCAGTTTCCTCTTGCTTTAGAAATCTAAGCGGAGCGTCCCCAACGTACGTCAGACTGGAACTGAAGGAACCAATAACACGACCACGTGCCACTCACCACCCCGTGTCTGTTTCTAGACCGCAACACACAACAAGACGTGGACACACACGCACACATCATAGACATCCGACAGGATCAGACAGAATGATTGTTTCGTCGTTTCTTTTCGCCTTGTGTGGGAGTGTGCGCGCGTATGTTTGCGTGATGCGTGGTGTTTGGTTGCGCAGTGTGTCCTTGTGTGCGTGTATACGTGTGTGTGTGTGTGTGTGTGTGTGTGTGTGTG
>NW_004798446.1:11190-11634 GCF_000002075.1 Aplysia californica
GCACCCTCTTCCTTTTCTAAAGCCAAATTGGGCGTCACTGAGAAGATGTTCGGTTTTTGCGCGAGTACGTCGCCTAGACGATTTGCTCATTTTGATGGATAAATAACCCCGTTAGTGAAATATATTACTTTAAATGGCCATCGTGGAAATATTAAGATGTTGGCGGGCTGTACATAAATTTTGACGGGTGGTTGGCGGATGCTCTGGTGCGGTTTGCTGCTTCTGTCCTATCAAACGTCTATCGTCTTGATCTCTCCTCCTTTTTAGTGTTCGGAGAAATGATATACGTTTAACGTTCATATCAAAACTATTATTAGGTTATTTGAGAGAAAGGACCCCCGAGTTTAAAGTACATCTCCGAAAGGATGGAGCCTAATAGGAAATTCGTGTAGAATGTCTTTCCCAAGGACACAACGTTGGACCGCGCTGAGGCTCGACCACCTC
>NW_004798446.1:14200-16005 GCF_000002075.1 Aplysia californica
TAGGCCTAGAATCTTGATCTTTTGAAAAGCTGCAAATTTCTCCTCAAACTCTTTGAAGGACAAGAACTTGGCGCCTGCCGTACACTTCCATTTGTATCGCAATTTTGTTTCAAAGTGAACATTCAAAGGCAAAGACTTCTGATTTTTTAAAAAAGAGTTCCGTTGTCACGGAGAATAGTTTCTGTAGCTATCCCCAGTGTCACTGGGAATAGTCACTTCGATATATATTATGTACATGTATATCGCTCGTTACGAAAGTCCTATACACACGAACCTGTGTAAGACGGAATCGCAAGGGAGCCAGAAAAAAAATTCCGTCTTAGACATGATCTTCCGGCTGTGGGAATTTAGTGGGCAGATACGGAGGGTAGGGGGGGTGGGCTTCAAAGGCCCAGCCGGTGGAATCAAGGCTAAGCAGCGGTCAGAACTTCACACCTCTCAGCTGCTCTCCTCTCTGATAATGACATGCGTCAGTCTGATTTATCCTATTACCACCAGTGCTTGCATTTCATAGGACCACTGTTTGACCTATTAAAAACAGAAACGTTCCCATATCTCCTTTGCTTCCACCCTTAGCCCCACCCATAGGTGTAACAAGCACAGTCAACCAATGCCATCCCTAACTGCCATGTAACAACGATTCGAGGAGCTCTTTTCCTTGCTGGCCGTACAATCAAGGAGGCAGGCATTGGTCAAACCATGGCCTTCGTTATAACACGAGTATCACGAAGGCCATGGTCAAACTAATTTCGCACCTCTGGCCTCTGGCTACCAATGAACGTTTCCACGCTGGAGCGCCACTCGAGCACTTTCACTGGCACTCGTGAGATTTCACACCCACATCATCCTCACCATCTTCATCGTTCAGGGCTCACCACAGAATTCTGTGGGGCTCACATAGATGGGGTAACATCTTACCCTCAAATTGCACCCTTGCTCCCCTTCCTCGCCCGGCAGCACAGTTTAGAGCCGGCGGACGGAAGCAGACTTGCGAGTTTTGTTTCAAATCTGGGCTGAGCGGGCAAAGCATGTTCCGTCTTAGACAGGTGAAACTCTTGGAAGGGAGCGGATTCTTTTTTCCGTTTCCGCGTTAGACATGTTTCCGTTCAACATGGAAACCGAAGTAGGAAGGGAAGTAGGGGTGTGATTTGGGGGAAGATGTTACCCCATCATGTGAGCCCTGAGCACAGAATTCTACACTAGAATTCTGTGGCCCTGAGCGATGCAGATGGTCAGGGTAGAGTGGGTATGAAATCTCACGACTGCCCGTGAGAGTGCTCGTGTAGCGAGCCACTACGGAAACTTTTCACTTTTCTGGGTAGCCAGAACCTAGAGGTGTGAAATTAAATTGACCAATGCCTGACACCCTGATTGTACGGCCAGCCGAGAAAAGAGTCCGACCTCGAATTGTTGTTACATTATGGCAGTGAGGGGCGGCATTGGTTGACTGTGCTTGTTACACCGGTGGGTGGGGCTAAGGTTGGAAGCAAAGGAGATGTTCAAACTTTTCCGTTTTTAATAGGTTAAACAGTGGTCCTAAGAAAGGCAAGCACTGGTGGTAATTGGATAAGTAAGACTGACGCATATCATTATCAGACAGGATAGCAGTTGAGAGATGTGAAGTTTAGCTTGCCGATCGGACAAGCGATCCTTCATCCCACCGGCTGGGCCTTTGAAACTCCCCTCCATCTCCCCCTAAATTCCCCTGTCTAAGACGGGATTTTGTTCAGGCTCCCTCGTGATTCCGTCTTACTCAGATTGTAAGCCCGTGTTAGCTCTATCATACAAAAGCAAAAAGACAAAGA
>NW_004798446.1:16990-18360 GCF_000002075.1 Aplysia californica
AGAGAGAGAGAGAGAGAGACTCCCAAGAAATTATCAGACCAGTACATCTGAGACTCAAAGTGCGCTTTTCCATTAGTAAAACGACAGCACTCTTTCCTGAAGAAAAGTGGGTCGCCTGTCCTCCTCCCTTCTATCCGTCGCGACGACAACGACTATAATGCTTTTGTATTATTAGCTGTAGTAATAGTTGTTACGGCAATTGCAACACAATACGGTCATATAAGTGCCGACAAATAGAGGTATTTCAAGAGAGTAAGAAACACACACAAAAAAGTGTAAGTGTTTTACGGCGTTCGCAACTGCATAAGGTCATTAATGAGCGCCCAGGACACATTAAACGTTTTCAGTTAGTAGCAAATTTTGAATTTTGCCCGGGTGGCGGCCGAAGCCTACTCTTATCGACTTTAGACAATCAAGGGATCTTTAACGTGCGTAACTTGCACACGGGTCCTCCGAGATTTTTCGCCCTTGTCCGAGAAGGCTAGGTGTAGATCTAGATCTTTCCTACCAGAAGATCAGGGGTGTGGCTGAAAAACAGCAGTAAGAAAGAGCCAAGGAGTAGCAGTAGGAAGGAGGTGAGATAAGGACGGTAGATGTATGACCACACCAGAATACCCCCGCCCCCAAACCACACATGAGTATCACTTTTTTATCATTATCATAATGTGCAAGCTAGCCGGAAGTTTTTTTTTTTAAAGAACACAACAAAATCAAACGGGGTAAGATTAATTACTCGTATTATCTTTTCAAGTTCCCACAACGGCAACAACGATGACGACAGAACGGCGCCCGACACACAACTAACTTTACTTTAAGAAGGAGTTTTACGGCACTTGCAACGCAATAAGGTCATATAAATTCCGAAGATTAGAGGTGTTACAAGGGAGTAACAAACACAAAAAAAGAACAAAAAGAGATCAGGACCATAGATGTTTGATAGGAGAGAAGGAACAAACCACACCAGAGCACCAGCCAACCACCCACTCACACACAATTAAAAGTAATCTTTGAAGACGAAAAACAAAACGACAATAATGGAGATAGTAACGTTGATGACAAAAGATGACGGTAACGGACGATGTAATGACCATAGCCCACCAGCACAGCATCTAGTGAGCGCAGTGGTGCCCCCAGAAAATTCAACACAAGGAAAGGCAAATTGTTTCGTCAGGAAACATTTACACAACCACAATATCCCTCGCCACTAGCATACTCCTTTCTGTCCCCTATAATTAAGGAACCCTGCCTGTGTTCGATATTGATACAACAAACACTCACGGGTTTCTTGTGGAGGTCTTCGGGGAAAGGAGGGGGAAAAAAGGGGGGTGGGGTGGGTTTTTTTAAAAGTAGATTGGGGGAAAAAGGCAGGA
>NW_004798446.1:22054-23589 GCF_000002075.1 Aplysia californica
AACAAGAGAGTAACGTACACAAAAAAGGAGGGGAGATGAGGACGATAGATGTTTGATAGGAAAGAAGAAGCAAACCACACCAGAGCACCTGCCCACCACCCACACACACACTTTTCTGAATGCAGAAAGTTCAAACAAACCTGAAGCAATGTCAGAAACGTTCTGTGAGTGGCCTGGTGCCCCGTTTTCGTCCCACTCCTTCGTTTCACAATCCGTTTTCGTCCCACTTCTTCGTTTCACAACCCGTTTTCGTCCCACTCCTTCGTTTGACAATCCGTTTTCGTCCCAACAACATGTTTTCGTCCCACTCCTTCGTTTGACAATCCGTTTTCGTCCCACTCCTTCGTTTCACAACCCGTTTTCGTCCCACTCCTTCGTTTCACAACCCGTTTTCATCCCACTGCTTCATTTCAAAACCCGTTTTCGTCCAACTTTCTTCAGACACAATATTACCCGTTTTCGCCCCTCATTTGAAATATAACGTAACCGATTACAATTCGAAAATCTATAATCGACATCACCCCACCCCCACCCCTCCTCTCTCTCTCTTTCTCTGTCTCTCTCTCTCTTTCTCAAAATAAAAGCATCAGCCAGACCAATGCTCTAGACACCACGAAGAAGAAAGGCAGGACTAAAGAGACAGACAGCAAACAAAGAAGTAAGAGGATGGGCTTATTTAACAAAAACACGTTACCTCCACTGTTTGCACGAAATTTCACACCATCATCTCACGAGACAGTGGCAGACTGACTGTAAACATTGTGGAAAGTGTTACCCCTAGTTGTTGTTGTTGTTTGTTTGTTTGTTTGTTTGTTTGTTTGTTTGTTGTTGTTTTTTTGGGGGGGGGGATTGTACAAGGGTTTTATTTAGAAACAATTTATACTACAAACTTTCAAAACAAATTATCATCTTGCACTCCCTGTTTATGTGATTAAAAACAATGAATTTTCTGTGAGTCGTGATACCATTTTTTGGAATCGAGAGTGGCAGTTGCAATAACCTATAATTAAGTGATCGAATCAATGTGGAACGAAAGCGGGAAGGGCGAAAACAGTTACGCCGAAATTCAAAAATGAAAGCTGTGGTACGAAGACTGGTACCCTCAAAGTCTCTCCAACCGACTTAAGGGCTTCGTTCTCATTATTATTCACAAATCCTGTTTTGAAAGTCTCTACGTTTTTATTTCCTAGCATTGGCAAGTCTATGAGCCGCAATACTAGAGAAAAAAAACCCGGACACAAAAACGTACTTTTTACACGCACTTAAACACAAAAAAATGTAGCTATCACATTGGTTGTTAGGGTTTTTTTTACGCATTGGCTGGCAGTTATGTTAACAGCTGCGGTAAAAACCGTATACGTCTGAGGTAAAAACCGTACACGTCTATCTATTGACAAGAATCAGATGATTCTGGGAATGGGTTCTACCCACAGAATTCCACACTTATAGAACGGGAACTGTACCACGTGACCAGTGAGGAATTGAAGACCGAAAACAATGGCGTCTTGAGGGCACGATTTATCGTTTTCGGAAGT
>NW_004798446.1:27653-29417 GCF_000002075.1 Aplysia californica
AACCAGCTGTCAGCAGCACCTTGAGCAGCCACAAGTTTGGCCAACAGACAATAGATTGGTACTTCTAATCAAGTTGGGCTCTGAACATTTCAAACCTTTCTCGGATAGTGCTGGCTCTATGTCGAAAACCTCGGATCGCGCCCTGACAGGAGACCAGACTCTCTGTCTTTGAACCTAAATTTGCTTCTGCAAACATTTTACGCCCTTCCACTCAGTTCTTTAATATGGGTAAAGGTGCTGGACAACGACTTTAAAAGAAATGTGTTCAAAAGGAGAAAGCTGAAAAATATCATTGAGAGAAAAGAAGAAAAACCAAGAGGCAGCGGAATTTGAAAAAAAATAAATGAAAAGAGCACGTATCGACAGATAATTAGAGGCAGATTATACATGTTTTATGTCCCTTTCAAAACAGTAAAGTCATTTGAGAGGCGTAACCTCCGAATGTAAAGTCCAACTCCAATAGTACAGAGCTAAATGGGTGGAGAGCCATAGCATTTAACAACTCCCTGAAACAACCCAATTTCAGAACATCCAGTTGGGGATTTGAACCGGGACCATCCGGTCACGAGTTCAACATGACACAGACTGAGCTCAAGAGACAGTAAGGAGGCGCCAGATGAAATCCATGGGGTATGTATATAGGAAAAAAAGGATTGGAACAGTTGAGTATGATGCGAAAAAATCGAAGAGAAGAAAAAGCCCTGGACGCCAACGCACACACTTCGATCATAAACGATGATGAAAATGACAATCTTAATTCATCTCACAGGGAGAAATTAATTGTCATGGTCGTTTACAATGGCAATGGATGTTACAAAGGTTAGGTGCACTCACGAATACACACAGCAAAACAAGGCATTAGTAAATACATGTTTTACGTGCTGAAACGTGATCACCTGACCACTAGGATATAACAGCACGATGAACAGCAACAACAACTCATTCATGTGGTCTTCGAATGAAAGACAGGGGTGGAGGGAGAAGCATTACCGCCGAGGTCTGCTCCAGACAAGACACTTGATGATGATGAACAGATATAAAAAGGCAATTACTAGGGCCGTGTTTTAGTTTTAGTAGATCTATAGGTTTTACGGCGCTCGCAATTGCATAAGGTCATATAAGCGCCAAACGATTAGAGGTGTTACAAGAGAGTAAAAAAAAAAAGAAAAAGAAGGGGAGATGAGGACGATAGATGTTTGATAGGAAAGAAGAAGCACACCACACCAGAGCACCCGCCAACCACCCACTAAGGCCGTCTCTTTCCCGGTGTTTCTGGCTGGGATACATTTTTTAAAAACATTACACTCGACCCTTGTTTAACACCGACAGGCAAGCTAGAGAGTAACCAGAGCAGCTGTCGAGCCCTGAAAACGGTTTCTGTGTCGGTTTGAGTAAAGAGAAGAATATCGACAATATAATTACCATTTAGCGCTGGGAAAAGTAAGACAAACAGGCTGAGACAAGAGAGAAGGAAAGTAGAGAAAAAGGACCTACCAGAGGCGCCCTCCAACCACCTGCTCCAGAAAAGGATAAGAGCTCAATTTTTTAAACAGTTGTTAAAAGCACACCAGTAGTTCGAGCAACGGTAGCTTGCATGCAGCCCAGAAGAATGCACGTACCAGCAAAGCTAACAGTGCCGCCGCTTGTCGGAGTTGTTTTGCGCAACAACCACCGCCTCCCTCCTCCCTTTCTTTTTATGCAGCCACGAGCACCAACACATACACACACACGCACACACACACACACACACACACGCACACACAC
>NW_004798446.1:29616-31248 GCF_000002075.1 Aplysia californica
ACACACACACACACACACACACACACACACTTACACTCATACACACTCACACACACAACTTGCACTTACACATAGACACACACACACATATTACATTTACACTCACATACATACACACACACACACGCACACACACTTGCACATTCACACACAGTAAAGAACGTCTGGCACATACCACAGAAGAGTGGTGACAGCCTTTTTGTTAAAAAAATCTCCAAAATGTGACAGCTTGTGAAATTTCTAGAATTCTCAAGTTTCTAGTTTTAATAATAGACGCATTGTTAGATCCTTTAGGTCACATCATAGCAAGATTCAAAGGACCATAAAACGGCACAATAATGAAGTCCTCGGCATGACTACACCAGACAAAGAAACCCAACGTCACTCTTTGCAGGGCGCCAGTACAAGGTGCGGAATCTTTCACTTACCTGGGGAATGTTTTTTTTAATGTGGAAGTGTTTTGCACACTCATCGACACAGTTAACAACATTTAGGAGGCAGGCTTCGACCCTGCTAGTCAGGGCAAGCTCAGGCTGAGAGGGATAACACTGTCCCAGCCGAAAGAAGGAGATACTCGCTAAAAATTATCCCCACATGAGAATCGAACTCGGACGATCTACATGCGACGGCAAGGAGCCTATCCACTACACCACACACGCAGGACTGCGTCCATGGACAAGGGAGGGGAGGACTGTTTGATTGTTTCAGTAAAGACAACAACATCGATGCAGTTATTTCGAGGGGAGAAAACATGGTGAACAGACAGAAAAAAACCCAGAGGGAAAGAGAAGAAGCTGAACAAACAGAAACAACAGTAGGAAAGAGAAGAAATAAGACATCCATTCGTAGACGCCAAAGTGAAGACCCAGACAGCAACATCAGATAACAGTATGTTCTGGAAGGTCTGTATTTCCTAACTAAAAGCAAAAACAAAAACATAAACAAGAACAAACACCATCCCCCCAAAAAAACAACAACACAACAACAACAATCCAACAAAACCCCATCAAAAACACACACGTTTTTTTAGTTTTTTAAAGAGTTTGCGGCACTGGCAACACAATTTGAAAGAAAAAACGACAAAAACAAAACAAACAAACAAACGAAATATAAAACCCTGGGCTACGAGGGGAGATAAGGACGATAGACAGTCGTTTGGTAAGAAAGAAGGAGCAAACCACACCAGAGCACCCGCCAACCAACCACGAAGCAACAGGGTGAAACAAAAGAAATGGGGTGTACCAACGGTGCCCTTCAACCAGTCGCAGACTGATTCAGATTGACTGAGTAGGCGCCATCGACACAGAACCACTCACAGAAAGGAGCCAAAGCTGCTCAAAAACTAAGCTGACTGAGAGAAATCTGTTTTTCCGTATGTATGACAAGTAGGAGAGAAACGGGAATCAACAAAATGTGCGCAGAGAGGAAATTTCACATGCACCGTCATGACAGGATGTTGGAAACAGATTTTGGGTGTGTTGTGGTTCTAGTTTGTCACCATAGAGGATCCGTTTTGCCTGTTGCTGTTGTTGTTGTTGTTGTTGTTGTTGTTGTTGTTGTTGTTGTGTTGTTGTTGATGAAGATGACAATATGTGTTTGTTTGTTTCCAGCTGTTATTTTTAGGGGGGGGGG
>NW_004798446.1:33703-34838 GCF_000002075.1 Aplysia californica
AGAGGGGGGTGACTTTGACCTTTTCATTACGTGATATATGAAGAGGCCCTCTTTCACATTATGTTACTTCCTGGTTTAAATACGGAAGCTTAACGACATAAATAGATGGCATTGAAGTTCACGCCTTTTCCTTCGAAAGACGGGGCAAAAATTTTTTTTTTTAGCTCACCTGAAAAAAATACCCCCAACCAAACAACACCCCCGCTCCTTAAAAATGTTTCTGTAGCTGGCACATTTCTCGAAATTAGCTCTCGAGCGGTTATTTCTTTTAAAAAGAAAATAAGAGGTTGTTTGGGGTTTTTTTACGTTAAAGGTAGAAACATAGGGATGAGTCATCAAATAATATTTTGCAATTTTCAAGATCACCACAACGGTGTCTGTGGTGTAGCTATTGGACGCTTCGCTGTCAAACGCAAAATACCAGAGCTCGATTCCCGCGAGGTAAGAATTCCTATCCAGTACCAGTCTTTATTTGCTGGGAAATTGTATCCCATCTCAGCCTGGCCTGGTCCTGACAAGCTGGGTCGAAGCAGGCCTCCTAAATGACCTAAACTGTGTCAACGGGGACGTAAAAGCACAAAAATATAAACAAATAAACAAACAAAAAAAGTAGAAGAAAAAAATACTATTTCTTGTCATAGTTATTATTGTTCTTATTTTTGTAGAAGCTGTTGCGATTGTAGTGATCACTATAAATTATTATTAATAATAACAAAAAGCTATCATTATTACTAATATCATCATTATTATCATTACTATTATTACTATCATCATCATCATCATCACCACCACCACCATCATCACCATTATTGCCATCATTACTATGGCAACGTTTGTCCTTTGAGTGGAGGAAGTAATACATGTAGTAGTAAAACTAGTTGCCCGTGAGTCTTCAGCATGACAACTAGGAGCTTAAGGCTTAGACCACCACGCTGCTTTCAACCGCCATAACGGTCGAGGATAATTGACGTCAATCTTGCTGTCACGTCTTTAGAATATTATTATAAGATTCTCTATTAGATCTAAATAAAGATTAAAAGCAATAAACGTACAGAAATGAACTCCACTTTATTGATCCCTTTGGGAAAATTTTCTACAAGGGGGTAAGACACACGCCCATACACACACACACACA
>NW_004798446.1:35929-37580 GCF_000002075.1 Aplysia californica
AGTAGTAGTAGTAGTAGTAGTAGTAGTTAGTAGTAGTAGTAGTAGTAGTAGTAGACAGCATGCATAGCACAAATTTCCGCTCACCAGCAAGCTCTGTGCGCTTTACAATCTATATTATTAATAATACCCCATGCCAGCAGACCTGATAACATTCAGAAACAATCTACACTTTCAAGGAAGCATACAGTGCTAGCGGCCATTCTTATGGCACTGAATCGCTAACGTACTGACAAGATCTTTCCCTGTCTATGGCCGGGTACCCATTCTCACCTGGGTGAAGTGACTAAATTCGAGTAAATAAAAAACGCGCCTTTCCCTTGG
This sequence comes from Aplysia californica, assembly GCF_000002075.1. Taxonomy (NCBI): domain Eukaryota; kingdom Metazoa; phylum Mollusca; class Gastropoda; order Aplysiida; family Aplysiidae; genus Aplysia; species Aplysia californica. The sequence continues at coordinate 36,251 of NW_004798446.1, forward strand.
TCAGATCACATTAACTTCGGGTCTGAGGCTCGAAGCCCAGAACCCGCAACCCAAAGACCTTAAAACTGTAACCTCACAATTTACAAATCCGGTAGCCTGACCACTACTTCCGACGCCACATTAATAGACGGTAACAGCAGTAGAAGTGGTAGCCGTACTGGTTGTGGTTGTGGTTGTGGTGGTGGTAGTGGTGGTCAGAGATCATATATATTATAATCATTGGTGGCGGTGGCGTTGGAATTCAGTTTTATCGATACATTTTTCTGACACGGGAAGATAGCGAGTGTGGCTGCATATTTAGGGGATAAGAGCACAGCGCTTCAGTGAAATATTTTCCTCCCATTCAAATTCACGGAAACACAATTTCTAGAAAATAGACAGAAATTGTGAAAATTTATCAGTTTACCGCCCTTTAAGACCTAGTAAAGTCATCCAAGAGTCAGGACCGAATTTAACGTCCAGCTCCGACAGGAGCAGTCACCTGCTTTGTGCTATTTGTTTGTTAGTTTGGAGGAAGAGAAGAAAAATGCCATAATAATGGCATCGCTGACATCTTTCTATATCATATGAAAGGCGGGTTGCTTCGATGGGTTTGTCAAGGCCAACTCAGGCTGTATAGTAGGGCCTTCTCAACACCACAGCTGAACAACGTGCACTGAGGCAGGCCTACTCTTCTTTACTTGAACTTTTTCATCCTCTATAGCTTCAGTATGCGTTTTGCAGCACTTGCAACACAATAAGGTCATATAAGTGCTGAAGATTAGAGGCGTTACGAGAGTAACAAACACAAAAAAAGGAAGGGAGATGAAGACGATAGATGTTTGATAGGAAAGAAAAAGCAAACCACACCATAGCACCCGCCAACCACCCACTTTCATCTTCGGTTGCCGTTAAGCGTTGTAGGGAGATGCAGTTTTCTATGGATGGTCAGTTCTGCAGCTCTTTCAATTTGGATAGATCTATTAAAATTTATTGCCTCAATCCTTTACAGCCTAAGTACTTGGTGTTATAGGAGGAGGTACTCGAAACGATAAAACAATAGCTTCCCCATGCGGGAATAGACCTCACATCTTTGGCTTTTAAGGTCGAGAGCCTAACTATTACACTGCGGAGGAGGAGGGGGAGGAGGAGGAGGAGGAGGAGGACGAGGAGGAGGACGAGGAGGAGGACGAGGAGGAGAAAAAGGAGGACGAGGAGGAAGAGAAAAAGGAGGAGGATGAAGAGGAGCAGACGAGGGGCTTCTGACTTGTACTTAATTCTGTAGAATAGAAAATCTCTCACTGAAAAAAAAGAAAAATAATAATAATAAAAAAATCCACGTGCGGGGAAG
>NW_004798446.1:38258-39344 GCF_000002075.1 Aplysia californica
AGAGAGAGAGAGAGAGAGAGAAGGGGGGAGGGGAAAGACAGCGACCAGAGTTAAGAGTGACCTAACCCTAGCACAAAGTAGGTCATCTCAGGGGCAATTGGCTCTTGGCCTCCCGTCAGAAGGCAGTGCCCCTCAAGACTACAGGTAGACCGAGCAGAGAAATACTAGTCAATTACCTGCTCAAACGCGATCACCTGTCCAAGACAATCACCTGTACAGACGGACCATTTCCCCGCTGTTGCTTTTTATACTAAAACGACACTGTCTGAGACGTCCACCTGTCTGAAACAACCACTTTTCTCACCGACAATGGGTGTTCGTTTTGGACCATTTCGACTGAAATTCAGACCCAATAAAGATTTTTGAAAAACGTAACAGTAATAATCGACGCCCTAATTTACACAATTTAGATTAATTAAGAGGCGGGCTGCTTCGAACCTACCAGCAAGGGCCACAAAAAAGAGTGGAGAGGAATACAACGTCATAGCAGACAGAGATGCACTCGATAACAAATAATAATATTATAATAATAACATCTATAAAATAATAATATCTATAATTATAATATCTATAATATAAAACAATCTCCCAACAATATAGGAATCAAACTCGCGCCATCACTGAAATACAAACTTCTGCAAAAACTCAAAATAGCGCCGAGCAATTTAATATTCTCACCCATCCCTATCGACATAATTTTGATTATCAAAGAGCTGAGGGGACCAGATGAGGGACGCAGATTCCATGAAAGAAACAAAGAAAGAAAGGAGGAAAGAAAGACAGAAATTATAGCAAGCTCATTCATACGAGAATCGCCCTCAATTCTTTTACTTTTACGTGCGACGGCAGAGAGCCTAACCACTACACAAAAGAAGCCGGCAAAAGCGTCATGCAATCAAATTTCAAAACAACTGTACTAAATTTGTCTTCCCGTTTGTCGCGCTCTTTTCTTTCTTTCTTTCTTTCTTCTTCGTCTGCTTTCACCCTCGTCATCCCCATTGTTATCTTGACCTGCAACCCAGCAGCGAGCCCAGGTCGTTGACCTCCCCCCGACCACTACCCCCCTTCCCTTCCCTCCCCACACCC
>NW_004798446.1:40253-41874 GCF_000002075.1 Aplysia californica
ACAGACAGACAGACAGACAGACAGACAGACAGACAGACAGACAGACAGACAGACAAACAGACAGAAAGAGAGACACAGAGAGAGAGAACACAAAAAAAAAGGTCTGGACCTCAATGACAGCCAGACCGCCCAAACAGGAAAAGTGAATAACCGAAAGCCTTGCGTAACATTGACTGGACTCTGGGTGCCCGCCTGCCAAAGACTCATGGACCGACCGGCTTCCAACTCTCACTCAGTCTCAGGCTCTCCAACCAGCTAGCTAAATGAGTTGACTGGCAAGGTAACTCAGCGGGCATAATATACCTCTGGAAAGCTTTTGGCAAGAAGGGACAGCCAGCCAGCAGCATACCACCAGTTCAAAGTGTGGTGGATGGGTGGAAGGAAGGAAGGAAGGAAAGAATGGAGGGAGGGAGGAGACATTGACATTGGCGGAGGGATGGAAGGAAGGAAAGAGGGAAGGAGGAAGGAAGGAAGGAAGGAAGGAAGGAAGGAAGGAAGGAAGGAAGGAAGGAAGGTGATAGGCAGGGTATACACAATTCCTCAATACTATAAGTATAGGTATAAGAGGCTCAGTTCATAATAATGATGAACGCGGGGGCGAGCACACACTCACACGCTCCGACACAGACGAGCACACACGCCCACACACACACACACACACACACACACACATACACACACACACACACACACACATATCTCACAATGAGAAAAACCGGGATGATAAAAAGACGGCAGGGTGTGTATTCTTCGTTATCAGGTGTCAGGTCTGGAGCAGACATTGACGATCATGGTACCCGGTACCTCTTTCCTTCCTGTTGTCGGTCTTCTATATCAGCTCGGTTTTTCTTCTTGTGTTATTTGTTGCAAAGTTGTTCAGGCCAACAGTGCATGTTGTTCTTTTTAATTTGTCTTCCTCTGCTCTTCTTTCCCTCTATCTTTCCACACAGTAGCAGTTTCTCTAGTCCATAATTTGATCTGTATATGTGTCCAAAGAATCTCCATTGTCTTTTTCTGACGATTGTAATTTAGAGAACTTTCACAACCTGCTATTTGGAGCAATTCTCTATTTTTGTCTTCCTCTCTGTCCGCAAGATTATAACTATTCTCCTTCAATACCACATTTCGGCGGCATACAGTCTTCCCACAGAGTCTTTGTTTATAGTCCAGCTGCTCTCGTATACATAGAAAAGCATCGACTATCTTATGCTTTCAGGGTTCTTGTTTCGTTTCTGTTTGAGAGGATAGGGTTCAAGTTACTGAAAGTTTCTTTAGATATTGCAACCTCTTTTGTTATCTCTGTGTCAACTTTTTGCATCTAGTGATGTGCAACCAAGGTATTTAAAGCTGTTGACCTGTTCTATTTTTTCGTTCTTACATGTGATGTTGCATCTTGGGATGTAAACACTGTGCGTGTATTGCGTATATTTTCTACGTATACATGCATTTTATATTTATATATGAGTGTCAGTGCATGTGCATGTGTGTGTGAGTGTGTGTGTGTGGGTGTGTGTGAGTGTGTGTGTGGGTGTCAGAGACTGGGAGGGGGGTGTAGAGCGAAAGAGAGAGAAGGGGAAAGAACGAGAGGGGAGTGGGGAGGAAAGAGAGAACAACAGAGGCC
>NW_004798446.1:46089-47106 GCF_000002075.1 Aplysia californica
ATCAGTGCGCACAGCTTGTGAACGGAAGCCTCACTTGTTTACAAAGGCGTTATAGAAGACGGAGTTACTTAGATTAGATCTAAACGAAACTAATGAAAAACTGAAAATTAAACTACAGTGACTTCGGACTTCTTAATATAACAGTGCACCCTTTAAATGATTCTGAACCACTGTTATTTTTTTCAAATTCGAAAATTAAGGGGTTCGGAAGTTTTAGGCGACCAAAGTGACGAACTTTCACAAATATAATATACTAGCTAGGCCCCCTTTCCATGAAAGGAATGATCGGTGCATTAACATCAACTGAAAGTCATTGGCCTACTATATTTAACACTCTAATAGAAAGGAGCAATAAATCTTGAGAGATGCAAAAATTTAGAAGGTCTAAATGTGTACTCTCAAAACAAAATGCGCCTCGCGAAATATCACTTCCGGTACTTCCGCAGTGAAGGTCACTGCGCAGATTCGTTTCGTTTCACAGTGGAATAATCACAAAGGCAAGAGAAGGACGGGAACTTTTTGTCAAATATATTTTTCTAAATTCAGGCAATTAATATTTTTATTTTTTTTAATCGGCCTCCGTCACGGGGACCTATATATCTTTTTGCCGGCACTTGCCAACTTTCAACTCTGTGGCTGTCGTAGTTTTAAAGGAAAAGTGACACATGTGTTTCCAAGTTGTCAAATATATAATAATAAAAATAGATATATTAACTCACCTGAAATAATTCGCGCGATGTCCAGCACGTCCTCATGCAGACCAGCCTTCCCCCGGTTGGCAGCGGCCGCCCAAACTGGGAACAGCGTCTTGGGTTTTACCTTGCGCCTCCGGGCTTTGTCTCCTGTCACTGACACAGATTCTGCCAGCGAAAAAGTACAAGTTAAAAAACAAACATATTATCCAAACACAACCATCCACCTCCCCTTGTCAGTCCCGTTTTTCTCTTTAAAAAATCCGCTGCTAAAATGCTAACATTATTAACAACACTCCTAGTGTTCGAGAGAGACTAGAGAGAG
>NW_004798446.1:61651-63142 GCF_000002075.1 Aplysia californica
ACACAGGTTTTGGAGGTGAGATGGAGGTGAGGGTAGAGTGGTAAAGCAACCTACTGCGCAGATCTACAGAAAGTCAGTAGAGTTTTTACGGCGCTCGCAACTGCATACGGTCGTATGAGCGCCAAGGGGTGGATGTCAACCGAGAAGTCCATACAGGGAATCAGGCTTACTCTGCTCACCTCTCTAGCTTCAACAGCACAAAGTCTGCTTCGACTATCAAGGCATCCCGTAAACAGCAGGTCACAAGAGTGTGACAAACATACAAAAGAAATAGAGGAAAAGGACAATAGTAAGGATTAGGAAAGAAAAAGCACCAGTTCCTCGTTGCAGTTCAGGCACAGTTATGAGCAAGACAATGATGAATCAGCCCATTTACAATTCTACAGTGCATAAGAACATGTTAATGTCCCCCCTTTGGTAAAGGCCTAAAGACACTTCAGTCAGTAGCACCGCCCTGAAGCGTAGATCAACAGAAAGGTCACTTCAAACGTAGAACACTTGGCCTTGTGGGGAGAGTTCAGAAAAACGAAAGGAAGAAGGAGGAAGAATGAGAAAAAGAAGAATGACAGAAGGAGAAAAGGAAAAAGGGAGAGAAAGAAGAAAGAAATGAAGGAGAGGTTGGCAGGAGGAATAAAAAAGAGAGAAAGATACATGAAGACAGGTAAACAAGGAGGAATGGTAAGAAAAGGACGAGAAAAAAGACAGGAAAGAAAAAAAAAGCAGAAAATGAAAGAACGAAATAAGAAGACAGAGATGAGGCAAGAAAGAAAATATCAAACACAAATGAAGGTACATCTGAGCCATGAAGGTCCATGCGTGCCACGCCACCATAAGACAACTATATAGCGAGTCAAATAAATTAGACAGATAGCGCGTCTAATATTTACCCGCTAATGGGCGGGGCAGTGGGGGTGGTGAGGTGCAAGTCCTATAAGAATAATATTATCTTCATTCAAAGCAGGTTCTGGTTTTCCACAAGCTCGCCGCGACATTACAGCAGACATTTCGGCTTGTCTTTCTTTACGACATGCCCCCCCCCCTTTTTTTTAATGAGGCAGTTCACTCGTCTAAAGAAATGCGACACGTTTAACTCCTCTTTCAACAATGTTAAGGCTATAAAAGTTAAAAGAGGCATGGCCTCGGAATATAACGTCTGTCTCCGATGATAAGACCGTGTTAAGAGCCAAGGTCCACATACTCCGCTTTCGTACGCTTACGTACTCACAAAGTGCGTATGGAAGCGTTCAACCTTTTATTTCTATATTACCTGGGCCCACCGCGGACTACACGCTTCCTCACACTTACGTGAAAAACCTATGACGTCTAGCACGTCAAACATTTTCCGTACGTGATGTGGCTTCACCGACACTGATTTGGTTGGTTATCTTTTTATCCAATCCCAAAAAGCAATATCAAAGTCAACGATACCACCCTCAAGCAAGTACAACATTTTAAATATTTGGGGACCATAAAATCATCAGATGGTAGATG
>NW_004798446.1:64594-66156 GCF_000002075.1 Aplysia californica
CCCCCAAGTTCAATAATAAAACAGTTCCCTGAATTATATCCAAAACCAGGGTTATCCGCATTGTAGTCCAGCATGACAACTTGACTAACTGTTATAAAGTATTGCATTGTTTTGATTTACTTGAGGAGGCAGGCTGCTACAACCCTGAATGTAAAGAGCCAGTTGGAGATGAAAAAGATAACTTTCCAAAGCAAGAATAGAACTTACGTCTTCTGCAAGCGATGACAAAAAGTCTAACCATATTACACCGCAGTCAAACCTGCCCAAAATTGATTCAATAGCGAGGGTTTTTTGTATTGTTTTTGGGGGGGGGGCATATTTAGCACATTTATTTAAATCTTGAGGCTAAAATAAACTGTCCAGACTCCTGCCCCTTCAAAGTTCAGTTTTCCCGAAAGGAATTATTTCCCCAAAGGCAAAATCCACAGTAGCGCAGAAGAACAAAACATAGTCAAACTCACGTGACCGATTCACATCGTGCCACAGGGGCATTGACTCTTTAGAATCTGCCTAGAATGTTTTCTGTCAAAAACTGAGATGGCATCGCATGGCATACGTGCCAACAGGCCATAACCGTTAGCAAAACAGAATTAGCTGAGGCAGCTGGGAATAGATGAAGCACACACAGACACAAGTAAAGGTTGAATTCACTGAAAAAGAGTACCCATTTCCTTGAGAATGAATGTAGAATTGTGTACTGATTTTCATCAAATTAGAGAATACTACTGAATATACAAGATTTATTTTTGAAATGTAATATATGCACATGTACTTGGTATATAGTGAAAAACAACGTGCCAAAGTATCCAGCATTTTTTTTCTCGTAGAGACTATCAAAATGACTTGTAGATGTGATAAGGAAAAAAAAATCAACTTCATCCCCCAACCCACCACAGATGAATAAAATCTAAGTCCTGTACAGTGTTGCTGGTTTAGGAAGCCTTTTATGACACTTGCAACACAAACAGGTCATAATTAATATAAGTGGGGAAGATTAGAGATTTTGCAAGTGAGTAACAAACACAAAAAAAGAAGAGGAGGAGAAATAAGGACGATAGACGTTTGATATGAAAGAATGAGTAAACCACATCAGAGCACCCGCCCGCCACCCACTACCCTATTGCATTTCCGAAAGTCACATGAAAAATGAATTACTTTTACAACGGTTTCTACCTACTGACCCAAACTTTGTGAGGCTCAAACAAATGTAAATTTAGTTAGGAGTAATAAAGACAAAATCAAACCTTACCGGCCTGAGTAAATCAGCATCCATCATAACAATAGAGCAAGTTACTCGAAAGTTACGGACGTTTAAAAAGTACTAGTACATGCTCACTATATCAAACGCCACATATGATAAAGCACTCTTTTTCACACAAAGAAAAAATCTATTGTTCATCACTGCTTGACATAGCTGAGAAGACTCTTAACTCTCTGACAAGAAACTCTACGCTCTGCCTCATGAAAGAATCAAGATTATGAAAAGTTTAGCCACACATCTAACTAATCCTTGAGGTAACTTATTAGAGGTGGAAATCAATAGGCTTTTGTCAAGGTTGTGG
>NW_004798446.1:66501-82633 GCF_000002075.1 Aplysia californica
GTGTGTGTGTGCGTGTACTCGTGGTGGAACACCAAACCAATGTGCCAGGATCTGGACAATAAAGATGTATCTTATCTTAAACCAGAAGGGTCCAGTAATTCCTTATTCATTCATGAACATCACTCTCTGTAAATTGGCTTTTTAGAGGTGCAAGTAATTATTCATGACCTCGTTGTGTTCCACTGAGCCTCTGTCCTGTTGCTAAAAATTTCTTGAGTTTACATATTCACCTAAAATGTTTAAAATGTGTACAATGGGCTTCATAAGTCAACTGCACATTTTGAAGAAATGAATGTCTTCACCCTGACGCCTGAAACCATTGACACACATTAACACAATTCTGCAGCACGATTATCTGATATGCCTTGATGAACCGAAATGACGTCAGCTTATAATTGTCAACCGTAATGCAACATTCTGAGAATGGATGATTGTGAAAGCTCTAATTAACGCTTTGATGGCAAACTGACCTGTTCGGCAGGTTTTCAGTTGAGCGTTTAACAGTATCAATGTTCTCAGGATTACAAGCCATTCCGTTGATCACTTATCCCTTCTTCTTGTCTTTCACTGACAAACATTCACTCATTTCAAAACAGACAAACCACCTGAGAAATGATTTTGTTTGACTGCAGACTGGTTTTTCTGGCTTTTGTAAGGATTCCATATTCTTTATACAACAAGGTCCAAACTTGTTGCAAAAAAAAAAGCCTTTATGGAATCAGCCTATGGCATTGTTAATTTTAGGAAAATTCTTCTGGCAAAAATGTTTTGCATGTATTATTACTTTTCCATATATATATACCTCAGCTAACTTCCTTTCAAATTTGGTGCCCATCCGCTCATTACATTATGAGTCATCAGCAATTCTAACAGTTTCACGAAGTTTGGGACACCCTGTACTACAAAAGGGACATCATTTAGGAATTTATATATCATTTAATAAAATGATTTAAACATACAGTTACTTCCCTTTACCTCCCTCGACCGATAGAGCTGCACAAAATACCATGGTTCACTCAAAATCAGTGAGCAGAACTTGCACTCTTGGTAAAACGACTTCCGACAACATCAAAAGTGCTACCGATGTCAGTCTACGTGAAGGACCATTCAGCTCACTCGATATAATAATTTATTATCTGACATGCTATTCATGCTGACCAGGCTATTGGAGCCTTCAGGGAGTAACATGATTATATATACTCTTTTCCAAAAGAAACTTGACACATTTTCTTTGAACATAATACTATTAAATCAAAACGGATAATGATGATATTTATGTACGGTGCAGTGTGTTGGTTTTACTGTCTTCTGAATCAATTTTGACAACACAACTAAGTGAGTTCACTCACTTCTGTGTGTTTAGTATGATTTCATTTTTTTACTTTTTATTCTATTAAGCATGAGTTTTCTGTGTTGTCTTTGCTATCAACGTGTGGCTTATTTCAAAACCTACAAAAGGTGTGTAATAAGTTTATGAACACATTGTTTGCATTTGAACTGTGAGCTTCAGCAATCTAGAAAAATGTTGACTTTCAAACGTGCCGCGTCTCAGTGCAGAGGAGCGAGGGCGCGCTGAAGGGCTTCTCGAAGCAGGCGTTCCCGTGGCGGATGTGGCAAGGATTTTTAACTGTAGCAGGGAAACCATCTACAGTCTGCAGACCAGGTACATGAACACAAGAAGTACCAGAGACTGGCCAAGATCAGGGAGGCCGCAGGTAACCACCCCGGCACAGGATCGGTATGCACAACCCACCAGAGGGACAGGTTCCAGTCTGCTTCACATACAGCCAGAACCCTCCCACAACGCCAACCAGTGAGCACACAGACAGTTATTCATCTCAGGTCCTTTTCACGGATGAATCTAGATTTGTCCAAGGTCGCTACTATGGTCAAGTGCGGGTATATCGTCTTCGAAATGAAAGGTTGGCTGACCAGTGTATACATGAAATCCCTAACCAGGGATATGGGTAGGTGATGATCTGGGGCGGAATCACAACAGATCACAGGACGGCACTGGTACATGTTCCGACAGCATAGAAGGGCGTCAATTATGTAGCCACCATCTTGCAGCCACACGTGGCACTGTTCGTGCAAAACCATCCTGGCTACACCTTACAACAGGACAACGCTCCAGCCCATCGTGTCAGGGTGACACAAGCTTACCTCGCACAACAACAATTCGGTTTCATCTATCCCTAGCCAGCAGTATCACCCGACATGAACCTGATTGAACATGTGTAGGACAACGCCCATTCTTGGGCCTCAAATCCAAGAGATGAATCCCGCTCCTCAGAACAACGCTCAGTTGATTCAAATCCTAACCAACGCTTGGAACGCTATCCTACAACATCAAATTTCCAACATCGTCAACTCTATGAGGCGCAGATGCCGCGCCGTCATTGCTGCAGGCGGTGGTCACACACGATATTAATCCTGCCGAACTTTCAGACATTACCTGAAATGCTTTTGATTTGACCAGTACCAGTGTGCTTTGCTATCATACGTTTCGAAAACCATGATTTAGGATGACTATGTCAATGTAAGATTTCTTGTTGGAAAAATGCACATTTTCTGATTTTTCGAATTTGGACCCTATCACTTCAGGTGGGACTTGAAGCACCAGGTGTGTATTATGTGCATTAAAATACAGGTTTTCAAATTCAGAAATGCTTCTTCTTTTTAGATGTAAAATTTTGTCCCTGTGTCTGCAAAGGTTTATTTTTTATTTAACACTATTCTTTATGTCAAGTTTCTTTCGAAATGAGTATATATCATTCAACTGAATCATGGGAAAAACCAAAAGAAATAGCACTCACCATTGTTCGTAACATCCTTATCCTTGTCAAGGTGAAGCTGAAATGTAAACAAAGAGATTGTAGTGAGGGACGTATGATGGAACTGTACGCACTAGAAACTGCCAAGGATTAATGTAATTACAACAGAATGAAAATCAACACGTCTAAAAGAAAAATAAAGATACTGGGGTGGGGGAACTGATGCCAAAATTTCACACAACTCAAAATCTGTACGAGTTGAAAAATTCCTTAACAAACATAACGTTCAGCTCTGAATGCATATTTCTTTTCTCTGGTTTGCAAAGTATTTTGATCAGACCTGCAAATAGGCAGTTATGGGTGGGGGGGGGGGGGGAGGGGTTTGGGGGAAGAATATCAACTCCCCAACCCCGGCAAATAAAAGCTTTGTTCATTTTTCTCAGTAGTATATACCAAAGTATCAGTACCCAAGCTACAACATTTCATTAACCCTTCACTTCTCTACCAGTCTTTTCTAAACCAACGCCATCTTTACCTCGGACATCAACAGCTGCCGCTTTTGTTTCAGCAAGTCCATCAACTCCTCCATTTCTTGCTCAGACGCCAATTCTGCAGCAGAGCTGATGCTCTTGTCCTCACTAACTGCTTCGGGTACCTTTGGTGGAGCTTTCTTCTTTTTCTTTTTACGATCTGGTGGGGGGCAACAAAGAGGGAAAAAAAATGACAGTACATGCTGGACTGTGCCTTGCTACAGTTACTTTGACAAACTGTAATACAGTCGGGTACGGATAACTCAAACACGTCAGGGATCGACAAATGCGTTCGACACATCCATTATTCGGGTTAACCGATAACGAAAAATTAAAGAGATACCTGAGGAGAAAAAGCAAATTGTACAAGTTAACCCTGATTTGAGTTTTCCATGCTCATGTTATTTGTGACTTATTCTTAACTCTTTTATCTCCAGCAAGCCGCTCCCAGCGGCTCGCATTCACAACCCCAGTACCAGTGAGCCACAGACAGCGGCTCGGGTGCATTCCTTTACGACGACTTCGGCATCAAATTACTTTTAGGAAATTACCAAAAACAGGTATCTTTTATTGGGAGTACATTCATAAGATGAAGAACTATCAAAATAGACTCACCTGTTTTGATTTAATGACCCATTTAGAGATTATTTTCTCATTTTTAGATTTAGTACGAAAGAATGGGCCCGGCATAGTGGGTTTTCTCCCAACGGAGATAACGATTTAAGCTGTATTCTCAACCCTACCATCTCAGCTGACATCCAGGATAGGTATCACAGAAGAAAGTACTTTTGGGATCTCCAGCAAAGCAAAATGAAATCTTTGAACTTTACTTTGCCAGACCTAAGCTAAATGACTCTGACAGCTTACAATCTTACAATGCATATTCAAGAGGTTCAATTGTTATGATAAAACATCAATTTTTTCCACTACTTCATCTCTAGACAAAACAGTATCCAGGACACACTGGACTAGATCTAGATCTAGTACCTACAAAATATGTTGAAAAGGAGTCTGAACAGGCTAAAGTCTTCAATTTTCTTAATGCTAAAATGAAATTATCCCTTGAAAACACATTCAGTACCAGCATATGCACAAAGTCAAATCTTAGCACTGTTTCAAATCATTTCATTTGAGGAATTTCTGTTTCCATGAAAAAATCTTTGTAAGTAACTGCTATTGTTTTAACTACAAACTAAAACTATTTCTTAAGATTTTCACAACTCGGCTGTATTTCACTGGAGATTTTATTGTCTTCCACATTTGCCATTCTGTGCAGAACAGAAGAGAGCAGTACACTCACCAGCACTGGTTACCTCCTTGGGCTGCTCTGACACCTTCCACATCCGAAATGTGGAATCGAAACCACCTGTCATAATGAGGTCAGGGTCAAGGTTACTCCACAGAACTGTCAGCAGTCTTCCTGGATGCTGGTTGTAACATGCCAGAACAGCGGAGGTCCTCACATCCCACACCTTCATGCCAAAAAGAAAAAAAACACTGTAGTTGCCTATGAAAACAAAAACCTACACAAAGTAAAGCACTCCCTCAAGTATGTTTAAAGAGAGCTCCAAATGGGTAAAAGTCAAGTTGACCCCCCCGCCCCTCCCCTTCCCTTTCCCTTTTCATTAAAAAAGAGAAGACATTTATTTGTTTTAGTATAGGTTTTACGGCGCTCGCAACTGCATAAGGTCATATGAGCGCCAGAAGATTAGAGGTGTTACAATATAAAAAAGAAGAAGGGGAGATAAGGACGATAGATGTTTGATAGGAAAGAAGAAGCAAACCACACCAGAGCACCCGCCAGCCACCCACAGAGAAGACATTTATGACAAAATGAATAAATGAACAAATAAAATCCTCTCAAGCCTAAACAAGAACACAAAGTTAAAACAACAACAACAACAACAACCACCACCTGCACAAAAGAGACTGAGACTTACCACGGCCACGTTGTCGTACCCCACAGTGACCATCCGGCCGTCGTGGTGCGGGCTCCAACACAGGTCCGTGGTGCGCTGGTGGTGGCCTTGTAGCTGGCGGTAAGCCTGGACCTCACGAAGGGGGCTTGAGGAGCCTGAGGCGGTACCCACTGAGGATGGGAAGATAAGATAAGATGAGATAAGATAAAAATGAGATGAGATAAGATGAGATGAGATAAGATAAAATAAGATAAATCTTCATTGTCCAGATACGGGCAGATAGGTTTGGTGTTTCTCCACACACACACACACTCACACATATATATATATATATATACAAACAAACACGCGCGCCCATAGATACACACACATATACACCCACATCCACATGTGAGCACACCCATACACACACTCTCTCTCTATTTACACAACATCCCTTCCACACACATCTGTGCATATACACACATAATACGCTTGCACTCACAAACAGACCAACAGTCACACACAAAATATAAATGAACAATAATACTGTTAACAATAAAAGTGTTTTAAACTAGATACATAGTCAGTATTTTGATAGAAACTCAAGGAGGCTTGGTCAAAGACAGGGGTCCCTACACTGAAAATGTTTCCATGTAAAACAAAAATGTCTATATCTATATGGCTTTTTTTATTTCATAAATACGTTTTATGCAACTGGCTATTTCTTTCACACAATAGACCAAAAAAAAAATCCCCCTAAGGCACCATGTTTCACATAACACGAACTTTCATCAGCAATGAACCCCATCCTTTGCATTGCAGAATATTTACCGCTTACATTATAATTATCAGTATGTGCTTTTGATTCAATTTAAGCTTATACAAAGAGCTCTTCAATTCATACCAAATCTCTGTTGTGGTCATTTTCAATTATTAGTCACACCTTGCAAAACAAATAATCTTACAAATGGAATAGTAACAGAAAGGGTATGCAAACAGCACAGTTGATATTATGCTGAACTACGGTGCATTTGATCCCGATTCAAATTTTCAATGGAATGCTCCTGAGCTTAAAAAAGCTCTGTCCTATCTGACATGGCCATTTAATAGGAAGGAACCACCTCTTGAACATTTTTTATGGTATTCATGGGGGGGAAACGGTGTTGAACCAATACCATACTCACAGAAGACTTGCGACAAATCTACCACTGTGACACACGAGTCGTTGCCGGCAAAAGCCACCAGGCTGTGACAGGGGGACAGGTGGGGGGACTCGCCCGTGGTCTGTGGATGCCATCGGATGCAGTTGACCAGCTTCTGGTGAAGACTGACCGAGCAGATTCGTTGCAATCGCGGGAAAGAGTAGACCGTCACAGACCTGAAAGTGACCAGTGTTCCAAGTTTCAATATTTAGTTATATATAGTTTTCTTAGTATAATGGTGATGATAGTTCGGGGGAGGGAGAGAGAGAGCGGGAGGCAGGGAGGGAAAGAGAGAGAAAGCGAGAGAGAGAGAGAGAGAGAAAGAGGGCGTGGGGACAGAAATATACAGAGATATTGAGAGAGAGAGAGAGAGAGAGAGAGAGAGAGAGAGAGAGAGAGAGAGAGAGAGAGAGAGAGAGAGAGAGTGAGAGTGTGTGAGAGAGAGTGAGAGAGAGAGAGAGAGAGAGAGAGAGAGAGAGAGAGAGAGAGAGGGAGGGAGAGAGAGAGAGAGAAAGTGGGGACAGAAAAGCTAAAGCTGCCTTTTGTAAAATAAAGAGAAGGAATACAAAGAGATAATACAACTTTGCAAGACAACAACTGCTTGCAAAGATTTTGTAAAGTCAGGCATTCCAAAAGGGGATCAGCTGCAAAGTCAATTGGAACACCTTTGTACTCCTGCACAGCTTCTGGTACAACTTACCCATTGTCACAGCCCACAGCAAACATCGTGAAGTCTGAGTGCCAAGATATCTCACTTCTGTTGATCTTTTCCTTCTGAAAGAGAATAAGAATGAAGGACAAAAATAGCAACAATGCATACACTACAGCTATACTATGTCGAGACATTAGGTCAAAAGCATGAATTGACGCAAGGCAAAACATGTAAACACCAGCTCAAAAAGAGGGCCCTGCACTGTAGCAACCAGAAATGCCATGCTATCAATTCAGTTTGTTATGTCATATTATTCACTCTTCTTCAAGTCAATGTAAAACAAATTGCTCAGAATAATTCAGCAAAGCTTTCTTTCTTTTTTTTTCCATTTATTCTACGGTAAAATTTCCCATCACTGTTACAGATACCCCCCTCCCTATCATGACCATGGACTTTCACCTCTTCCCCGTTGACCGCCTGGATGGCCTTCACAAGGTTGACTGCATCCCTCTTGGTCTCTCCATCGCCAATGTAGTGCTGTAGAATTATGCCATCACCCACAGAGTAGACTTCAAAGTCATGACCACCTGTTGAAAGAGAGAAAGGACAAAGGGACTACTGAAATTGCTGCAGTTGTTAGGTACTATATCTAAAGTCATGCCAATTAATTTTTTTAATCATAAAAATAAAAAGTATTAGACTAAGACTAGTTTTGTATGTTTTATTAGATTTAGTGTAAATGTAACTTTACTATGTCAAAAAAACTCATAGGTAATTCTGAGAGATGTGGTGGAGCTTTGGAATACCCCCAAAACGCTAGTATTCAGCACAAGAGATTGGTGAAAGATTCCCAGTAGTCGTTGAATTAACTCTTTATCTCCGTAGGGGATAAACCCACTATGCCGAAGCCCCTTTTCGGTACTAAATCTAAAAATGTCGAAAGCGTCACTAAGTTGATCTTTAAATCAAAACAAGTGAATGTATTTCGATAGTTCTTCATTTAATAAATGAACTACCGGTAAAAGAGACCTGTTTTCAGCAATTACCGAAAAGTAATTTTAAGTCGAAGTAGTCATAAAGGAATGTGCCCAAGGCGCCGTCAGTGGCTCACCGGCACAGCAGTTCTGACCGCGAGCCGCTGGGAGCGGCTTGCCGGAGATAAAGAGTTGAGGCTACAATATGCACACTTTAATTCAGTTGGTTTTTTTGGGAGGGTTGCCCTTTTCTTTAAAAAGGCAAACCAAATAACATAATCAATCCTTACACATGAGTAGTGAGAAATGTGAAAAAATACCAAAACAAAACAACAACAAAACAATATAAAACAAGTGTTATATCTCTAGCGGGTGGTTGGAGGGAGCCACTAGTCAGTCCTACTTCTTTATTCTCCACCCTGTTGTGTCTGTTTATCAGTCTTGTTCTTTTCTGTGACCATTGCAATGCTTTGTGTTTCTCTTAACTTAAAAAACATTACCTCTCCCTCTCCCTTAAATGAAACCTTGATTTCAACAAGATGTACTGACCTTTGCCAGCCTCAAGCGGGGGTGCCCAGCAAACAACGTATACAATCTTGTTGTGGAAAGTGCCTGACATTGAAGGATATCTGTTGAATCAAATCAAAATTGTAGAAATAACGGTAATAACTATAACAAGATATATAAGAATTAAAATAATTATGAAAAATATTAATAACACTAATAATCACGATAATTGTTTCAATAAAGTCATAAAGAACTACACAATAACATAACAGCAACAATGATAATGATATGAAAAATCAATGATAATCACAATGATAAGAAGGGGACATGATAATAATATCACTGCTGATGAAGAAAATAGTGATACTAATAACAATAACAACAACAACAATTCAGAAAGGAACCTTTAACTTTTTAGGAAAAAAGAAAAAAAATGCGACGATTGATTCTTTTCCTTTACCCCATTAATATGGGGAAAAAAATGGCTTTCAATACCGTTTGGGGCCAAATCCAGATCAAGACGGATAAAGAGCAAAAGATGTTTTTAATGAGAGTAATGTATTTAGTAAGGAAAAAAAAATCTTTGCTTTTACCATTTTGCTGTGACTTACTTGGAAGACAAGAGGTTGTAGACTCCGACTCTGCCATCTTCTGTCCCATAAGCGAGGAGACCTTCTCTTTGTGGGTGCCAGCTCACCTTGACAAAGAGAGAGAGAGAGAGAGAGAGAAAACAGAAACTTTTTGTGAGGTGTGTTAATAAAGTCAGTAACTTCTCACAATCAGTGAATGGGGATATCTGTCATGAAATGATGACACAGAGGTCAAATTTGTAGATTTTCGACAAATGCCATTTTCTTCAAGTTTAACGTGTCTTTCGCCATTTTATACAATAAATTGTACAAACTCAACCTATAAATTTGACGTATCTATGTCCATAGAGCTAAAATCCAAGAAGCGACTCATTTTGTCAGCACGTTTCATTGATCCTGAATGTCCACATCAACAAAATATAGAGATTTAGACTATGAAGGAGAAAGGTCGCTCCCTGCCCATCAGGGTCCACAGGAGAAATATCCCAGGAAAAAGAATATGAATTCTAAAGTAAATGAATTCTCAAAGTAAGAATCGAACTCGTATTCTTACAAATCAAGATAAAGCAGAAAGGACTGGCCACAATTTTGGACTCATCTTCGATTCCAACATGTGAGTACTGATCCATATTGTAGATTACAATTGAACGTACTCAAATCACACCAGAGCACACTACAGAAGGTTCAGAAAGGGATGCTGTATGCAGACTGGAAGGCTATGATCAGGGAGAGCAGCCTGGAAAGAGTGGCCTGGATCTTCTGCCCGGGCCATGCAGGGGTAACCGCCAACGAGAGAACAGACAAGCTGACTGGAGAAGCAAAAGTGGGAGGGAATTTGACACTGGACCCACCAACCGTCCTAACCGCTGTAAGGGAAAATTTGAGGAAGAATGGGGCACAGGGGTTCCCACACCCTAGGTAGACTGAAGGAGAAGGGGACCCAAAGAGGAGAAGAGAAACACAGCCACCTATGCCGACCAGTCCAACGGATCTCCAACCAGATTATGGTGGAGACTGTAAGCAGACAGACTCTGGGATGGATCCTGAAGAAGGGGGGACGGGGCAGAGATGGACATGTTCCGACCGTAGTGAGCCCAACACTGTGGACAAGGTATGACAAGGTGTGACAGAGTTTCGAGGCAGTCCCCTGTAGCATAAACTTGACAAAATGAAATGGACTCACTGTGGTTATCTTTGACTTCATTCCGTAGTAATGAGTGGAAATGTCGAAAGGGTTCGTCCTCTTCCCCTGATTCCACACTCTGATCATGTTGTCCCCTGCACCGATTGCCACACAGCCTGAGGAAATGACGGACAGGTGACATTACATTATTCATCTCTTTTAACTTCACGTGTACATAGTTTTTAAAAGTTTTAGTAAGAGTTTTACGGCACTCACAACACAATAAGGTCATATAAGTGCCGAAGATTAGAGGTGTTACAACAGAGTAAAAAAACATTAAAAAGAAAGAGGAGAGATAAAGACAATAGTTGTTTGATAGGAAAGAAGGAGCAAACCACACCAGAGCACCCGCCAACCTCCCACGTACATGGTTTGATGGACAGGTGACATTACATTCATCTATTTTAACTATAAGTGCACATAGTTTGACGGACAGGCGACATTTCATTGATCTATTTTAACTACATGTGTACATAGTTTAATATATTCTGTGTACAGTTGAAATTGTCTGAGATTGACATCGACCATTGAGGAGAAACATAGTCATCTTTGACAGGTGAAAGTCTCATACAGTGTCATTATAATGTACCAAAAAAAAAGGACGCAAGGGAGGAAAAAGGAAGTGGCCGTTTGTACAGGTGATTGTCTTATATAGGCAGCTGTTAGAGTAGATTTGACGGTAGTTTAATGTAGTCAAACATTTTCTGTGCACTTTCGTGTTTCACAGGAGTATAGTTACAGATTTGCAGAAAAGAGAGAGAGACAAGCACTGTTAAAATAGTCTGATATCTACATTTAACCTATTCTGTGTACATTTGATTGGGTTGAAGTTTCCTGCCACGGCAATCAGAAATAAAAGAGAGGCAGTAAAGTAATTATCTTTTGTTCATGTGTCACATATTGTTTGTTTAAGATGAAATTGACCTCTGCAACCTTGTGTGTGTGTGTGTGTGTGTGTGTGTGTGTGTGTGTGTGTGTGTGTGTGTGTGTGTGTGTGTGTGTGTGTGTGGGTGGGTGTGGGTGTGGGTGTGGGTGTGGGTGGGTGGGTGTGTGTAGGTGTGTGTATAGTGATTAAGTATGTATATCCACATTTTGTTCTATAAATATATGCGTTTTGTCTTTTTCAATGTCAGAGAATGTGTTTGTATGCATGAATGGTGGTGTCTCAATGAAAAATAGTTCTTTAGATTTAAAAGCCTGTACGTACACTCAAGATACAGTAAGAAAAAACAACAACCAAGTAATTATAAATACAATGTACATAACACAGAAACATACTGCCATTATAAGAAAATCCTGCATACACCACTTTACGACACAAAAGCACGACAGACAGAAACCACAAATGAAGATAAAGGAAGAATGTACCAGCTGCATCCTCTGGCCACCTGTGACTGAAGGGTACAATACTGTGCATAGCTGGGTCGGTTAAAATAGAACAAACAAACAAAAAAAACAACAACAAGACAAACAGTCTCAACCCAAAAGACGATATCACAGAATAAATCACAGCCCTGTCTGTAAAAAAGAAACACAAAAATGAATAAAGCATAGATCATCAGTATCCATGGCTGTATGTAACCACAATAAAAGATTTCAATCAAAAAGACATTATATCAGAAGTACCTGGTTCCAAAGGTGACGCTCTTGCACAATACACGTATCCCCCAAACGATGAGAAGGAACAGACTCCTTTTCTGGCTTTTATGTCCCATATCACCACCTGAAAAATGCAAACAGATAAGTAACTGACGTGTAATAAGACCTTTTGCTTTGCATGCAGGGGACATCAGTTAATAATAATAATAATAATAGATAGCATTTGTATAGCGCATATCCCCGCTCAACAGCAGGCTCTATGCGCTTTACACTATATTATTACCCCAGCAGACCATAGAACACTCCGAAACATTCTCAGCTTCCCGGGAAGCATACAGTGCAAGCAGCTGATTAAGCGCCTAAACACTAACAAACTGACAAGATCTTTCGCTGTCTATAGCCGGGTACCCATTCCCACCTGGGTGAAGTGAGGAAAATTCGTGTAAAGTGCCTTTCCCATGGACACAACGTCGGGTCCCTGACGGGATTCGAACCCACGACCTTACGGTTGCGAGTCCGAGAGCCTAACCACTAGGCCACCGACGCCACAGTTCATATTCTAAACATCTTTCAGTTAGGACGAATTGCACATTTCAAGCAGCAACACCCCCCACCCCCCTTCCCCCTGGACCTCTGCTCATTAACCAAATGAGTTCAACAAATCGTGATTTCTAAAAAAGTAAAAGCAAGCAACATCTATTTCTGAGCCAAACAGCGCCTTACTGTTCTGTCCAGAGAGAAGGACACCACTTTATCTCCATCGGAGCTGAGTGATGCGATGTTGAAGATAAGCCGTGTGTGCTGGGCCATGTCCCTGGCAATAAGACGATCTGGCTCTTGGGATGGCTTCCCTTTCAAGTCCCACAAGAGCAGGTCACCACTGGGGAAAATAAACAAAATAGAAGTCCCTCAAGTAAATCGGGAACATTTGCTTCATAGCAGCAACTTGAAATGATATCTTTAAACTCATCTGTGACAAAACCTGAGTTATTTTACACTTGATGCATGACACTGGCACCAACACAAGCCTCAGGCCAGGAAATAAACAACATTTCTAATCAATATCAATCCATATTACATTCATTTCAAAACAAGTTAATCAAATAAAATTTGATAATAATTTCCCCTTCCTTTCTGTATATGCTCTATTCGAGAGAGAGGTTTGTTTGAGTTTTCGAGAATGAAAGGAAAATGTCTTGCCCCATTAAGTAATTGAGTACCATAGGGTAAAATAATTCTAGGACATGCAAATATCTCAATATAAAAAAACAACAA
This sequence comes from Aplysia californica, assembly GCF_000002075.1. Classification (NCBI taxonomy): domain Eukaryota; kingdom Metazoa; phylum Mollusca; class Gastropoda; order Aplysiida; family Aplysiidae; genus Aplysia; species Aplysia californica. The sequence continues at coordinate 79,689 of NW_004798446.1, forward strand.
ACAGCACTGCATTAACAAAAACAAAAACCCCCATTAAAGCACCATTACAGTTAGCAAGACAAAAACAACAAACAGGCCAAGTTTAATTATCATGAGCCTATACATTGTAAACAGCTGTGACCCAAAACACAATAAAAGTTTGGTTCTGAGTGATTGGGCAACGGGCAAAGAATCCAAGGACAGTACCTTGTAAGTATTTACGCTCAACGTAACATATCTTCCACATGATGGTGACACATACAGCAAGCAACGCCTACACATTGCCATCATAAGAGTGATAAGAATTTCTATTTCAGGAATTAATACGGTGTCATTCTTAAACCGTTTTTATGCTCAACTTTTAACCTTTCAAGTCAAAAGTTAAGCATGCAAAATCATACCTCTGAACATCTGAGCACGGATGTTCATTCATGTCATTCCAACATCAGAGAGGTTGCACTATCTTCTTCTTGATGCTGTAGTTTTATCTTGTATTGCAAGTCCCCCCCACCCCTTCAAACCTATTGGGAAGACTTTACCATTTGAAATGCTCTTTGAGCATTGATCTCATACAAAATTTGAGATAGAAGCTTACCTCTGGGAACTGAAGACGAGTTCAAAGGGCTGATACTTTGGCCAGTGGAGGGATAGCCATGCTCTGCGGCCCCCAGGCTCTTGAGGGTCATGGCGGTAGGAAGAGTTCTGAGAAATCTTGCGGTACATCAGTTCTTTCCCATTCGATGTGCTCCAGACTTTGATGCACCTCTTATCTGCTGTAGCTATGAGGCTTTCCATGTCAACTAAAATGATGGTAAAACAAGTGCAGCTTAAAATCTGAATTTCCACACGAATATAGGTTAACAGTTGTGTGTCTTCCGACTGGTCTTCACGGGCAGTCCGACACTTCTTAAACTAAAGGTAATTACGAATGAGAGATTTCCAAAAAAAGGAGGACAAGAACCCAAGCTAGTATTACCTTTAAAAAAGAATTGTTATAGAAAAGATATTTCTACATTTCATTACAAGCAAATTGAACGTAAAATGTTTTTTGATTCATAAGGCCAAAACAGTAGCTATTGATAGAATTCACACCTACCTTCATCTCCCCGGAGGGTACACACCCCTTCAGCAGGACACCATCGCATTGAAAGTATTTCCCCTTCATGACCTCTCAACCGTTGCAAAATCTGTGGATTGTCTCTGTCCAGACCCACAATGAGGGCAACACCTGATCGGTAGCTGTTGAAAGAGAAAGAAAGCCACTTATATCCTGCAACAAATCAGGTACAGTTCAGAGTGACACGTTCAAGAAAATGGCTTTCCTTATGTTATAAACCATAATAAACCCAGATAGCATAAAAAAATTGCTCTCATGTAGAGGAAAATGTTTAAAATCAATTTTTGCTTATATTTTCATGTTTGTTTGGAAGAACATTCTAGTCTACTGAATTTCCACCTCATCTCAACAGACACTGACCATGGACTCCCTAGATCTGCCGCTTGAGTGAACAACTGTATGAGATAAAGGACCAATACCTTTTCCAACACTGCTCTATCTTTCTACAATATTATCAAGCCTTCCTCCAAGACTAGACAGCAGGAACACCCTCAGTGAGACAAAACAGTCATCATACACTGCACGTTTTTGTTGGTTCTGTCCTATTAAAAATGGACAGTAAATTTGGAGGTCCTGTCTCTTTAAAATCTTTTACAGAGTTGAAAGAAGCATTATAACACAAAAACTATACCACAGATGACCAACATCACACATCAAAGCCAACTGAAACCAAGAACTTGGGAACAGAAAACAAAAAAATACCAATGTGTACGTATGCACTATATTATATACCCGATAGCCAGTCGAGATGAGGAATGGGGTGACATCTCAAGGCTGTAGATGTACTCTCGTTCAAGACGAAAAGACTGGACAGAGTTACTCTTGATCCTCCACATCACTACCGTACCCTTCTCATCAGATGTCAGAATCAAGTCCAAATTGCTGGCTGACCAAGTCATGCTTGTGATTTTTTCCTGCAAGAACAAATATATAATATATCATGTATTAAAAGTATTTTCAAACAACAGTCAGTCAGTTACAGTGAGTGTTTAGTCAGGTAACAGGGGAAAAAGGTCGCAAAGTCCAAGAACGTCATTTTGAAACCATATATATAGAACAGAATGGCAGTACTGTGAAAATACACTACAGCACAGTAATTTAGAACTTATATTGTGAAACAAAGAGGTCAATATCAAGTGAACCTGTCCAAGTCAGCAACCCATTTTCGAGGAGAAAAGTGGTCATCACAGACAGGTGATCCTCTTCAAAAATGAATTATAATCTTAACAGTATCTTTAAAGTTTGTATATAGAGTTGTATAGGTGATAGTCTTAAACATGTGAGAAAAAGCAGTTTCCTCTCTGTATATATGAAGATGTGAGTCTGTTCAGAGGTAGAGTCTAGATGTTTAGTAAGTTTACAGGTTTTGTTTTAAAATTATTTTGTTTCTTGTGCATGTGGACAAAAAAAAAGCCAAGAGTTAGTATAGGGCAATGGCACTGTTGTTTCTGTTTCCAGCTCGTGCACCACAGCCATAGGTCATGAACCAACAAAATCGTCTAAGTCAAAGCAGTAAATTAGACAGCTAGCTACATATCTACATGAATGATACATGATGATGATGATGTTGATGATGCTCCTTGCCTACAAAACAAATAGACCTAGATCTAAATCTTTTAGCAAGTGGCTATTCTCCGGCATCGCGCCAGTCAATATATCGAAGGCTATTCTCCGGCGTCCTGTATAGTTACACATGTTGCTTCTCCACAGTTTTCCATCTCCCCTGTTGGCACCGTCATTATTCGGACTCGAGTCCGAATAACACTTTTTCATATTTGGACTCAAGTCCGAATAAAAAAATTTCATATTCGGACTCGAGTCCGAATATGAAAAAATGTTATTCAGACAC
>NW_004798446.1:82946-90071 GCF_000002075.1 Aplysia californica
AGCTGTAGTCACAAGTCACAGAAAGTCGGCAATGATGTCATGCTGGACAAGAATCAGAGTCCGAATAACATTTTTTCATATTCGGACTCGAGTCCGAATAGTCACTTCGGTACACGGTAACCGGGCACCTAGCCTCAGTGTCTACGTACACGGTAACCAGCAACCGGGCACGTAGTCTTAATGTCATGTACACGGTAACCGGGCATGTAGCCTCAATATCTACGTACACGGTAACCGGCAACCAGGCATGTAGTCTCAGAGTCACGTACACGGTAACCGGGCAGTTCAGAACTCCCAAGTTCAGTTTTTGTCATCCGGTGTTGCCTTCATCCCCACCCCTCCCCCGACTGTACCTTTAAAAAAAATCAATCATCCCTACCATTTCGGAGCCCTATACTTCGCAGCGCACAGACTTGGAATGAACTTTGGTGACCTCAACGGGTACTCACAATATGATGCACACGCACAGGTTCACTGACTGGTCACGATGGCGAGCCCGACAAGATGCTTGTACAACTTTCTTTTTTTCCAACAAGTGACAACACAGGACAAATATTGATTCATTTTCATTCCGGTTACCGTGAACGTAGACACTGAGACTAAGTGCCCGGTTACAGTGTACGTAGATACTAAGACTAGGTGAGACTAGGTGCCCGGTTACCATGTACACGTAGATACTGAGACTACGTGCCCGGTTACCGTGTACGTAGACACTCCGTAATATAGACACTTCCATCTTTAGTGCCATTCGGTTGGCTATTGGCTATACTTAGATGTAGTCACGTGATCGGAGGGGTATCCTGGTCTGACGTCAAACAAGATGGGCGCCTTACCTAAAAATAGTTTGCGTCTTTCTACGTTTAATCGCATATGTATGTTCAACTATACGTGATGCCGGAAAATAGCCACTTGCAATCTTTTAACTCTAGTCCTGCGGGGTTAACCGGAAGAGGGCTCTTATCGATCGATGACCCACTTACGTCGCCTGCGGGCTTGTGCCGCGGGGCGCCGGGGTCAGGCACTGGTCACGCGAGCGTGCCGCGGCAGGTCAGGGAAACACCTCATCTTTTATAGCAAACTGATACGATCAATGAATAAGTGTTACAATCGCACGAATAATCCCATTATCCCCTCGTCGGTAGATCAGAGACGCTGAGATTAGAAGTTACACCAAATCGAATAACTTTTCCAGAGTTTTCCAGATTTCAGACCTATTATGAATAAACTTGCGAACAGCTGCTTATCAGCTATCGTTCGAAAGGGGAAAAAAATGGGATAATTTCCTAATATTTTTTTTATTCAGTTGCTCTCAAATGTCTCCCTCTGGTAGGACAATGGTTCAAAAACCACCAAATATGATTATTTACATCAGGAAACAACGTTTGGTGTAAAAGAATTAGATCGTTTGAAAAGTGAGGAAAGGTGTTTGCATTGAAAGATGAAAGTCCTATTTCCTGAATATCCTTTCGAGTCCCTCAAGTGTCTTACTGGGTCAAAATGCTCATATTTCATTGGATGAACATCTCAACCGACGCTCTGTTATCTCTACCAACGCCTCGCGTTGCAAAACAATGCAGTAAGTTTCAGATGGACACTCAGGCACAAGCAGATTGACGAACACACATTTTAGCACACAGATGCAGACCCCGCCCTAAACGAAATGCGTTGCCCGCGCGGGATGACGACTGATCAGGGACCAGCTGTGGAGCACCGCGCAGGATTGCGCTTATCGGCAAACATTTATCAGGGACCAGAATCTTAAGGGTTAACATCTTTAAAAATCAAGTGAAAATGCAAAATACAAAGAAAAGAAGTAGATCTCTGGATCTAAGCTACAAAAATATTTACCTTATGTTCATTATGAACTTGCATAGAGACTAGAGAGCGGATATCCCACAAGTTTACAGAATAATCGTCTGAGGAACAGCAGGTCCATTGCAGAGAATCTGGGTGAAGACGGACAGCAGTCACTTTATCACGATGGCCTGAGTAGCAACCAACGAAAGCTGGCGGTGCCACTGACTCACTAGATTTACCTAAGCCTGAGGTGGATGACACTCTTCCCAGAGTTAACGAAACGTCGTAAACGAGCACATCAGTTTTTGAGCCGAAGGCATAAAGACCCGACTCACTGCCGCTACTCACAGAACACAAGAACCAGTTTGGAGAACATGGTAATATGCAAGGTTCCATGTTTCCCGTTATCTGATTCTTTGAAAGTCCTAAAATAAAACAGGGTAAAGTTTACCAGCAGCAAGCCACGAATCAAAGACAGAGTAGTACCAGTCTAAATACACTGTACTGTAAATGAACGAAGACCAAGTACACTCAATGTACAATTTTTATCAAATTCATACGGAGTATTTTCGTTGGTGCGTTTGTTAAGAGTGCCCTGCCCCTGCCATCCCTTGTTTCGTGCAATAAATATTTCGTATTTTCATCGGGTCATAGACCTATGCATCGGGTCGACTTCAAACTCTCTGTTTCAAATTGGCTAATTATCTTATTTGAATCTTATTTAGAAATAATATATTAATATATCAGGAAGTCGTAACGTGAATTATAAAAATGACCTCTTTTTGCTCTTCATTTTATTCACACAATCATCACCCTAGATCTATAGCATGTGTTAGAGCATTAAAATATCTTGAGATTATCACAATTTTTAACATGAATCTTATTTATTATTTATTATCAAAACAATATGGCCAACATAACATTGTACAATAGGCCTACTAATACAGCTGTTATAAATATGATGAAAAGGGGTGACTTCAATTAGAACTTTAAGTAAAGTTATGCTGCACTGCTTCGAGCAAAAGGACGAGCACGAACCACTGCAGGTGAGATTTTATTGCGGTTATACCAAAGTCTACATAAATACTACCTTTGGTAATACTAAATTCAAACGAGTAGAAAGTGGGATGATTATGAAGGTTATATTATGCACTTTACTACACTACTCGAAGAGCAATTAATAATGTTATGAATAAGTACGATCCTTCCTCCAGAGAGGTCTGGGGGCCTTGGGAGAGGTTTGTTACAAACGCCTTTCTAGATACAATTTACAAAGGGTGTATTTACCAAATGGGTTACCCCTCAGGATGCGGGGCGGAGAGAACGGATATGTCTCCTTCAGTCTGTTTGCGCCCCCCCCCCCCCTTCTTTTTATAATGAACAAAAAAATTGAAGTTCCTTAAAAGTATAGGCCTATAACTTCTTGGCAAAACACAATTATTCACAGACAGCTTTCAATCATCTATCTTTACAATAATAGGCCTAAATCCAGGACATACAAGAAATACGATTAATTCAGACGCCCACCCTATTTGCAGCAAGTAATTAATTCAATCAATGCACGCCCAAAAATGCCGATTGAAATTATTGCTGTTCTACTTTCTACATGTATAATTTGGTCTCGTCTTGTGTCCCTTAAGGTGTGTTATGCCTTTCCTGGTTTACTATTCTTATTTATTGTATCTGCTCTTGACGCTGAGACTAAATCAGCACAGTCGTGATGGGGTTCGTGCAATTTGGCCAAGGCATTTAGCTTAGTCAAGATTTCAAGATTTCTGGGAGGACGCTGCAAAAGAGCAAATACGTCGGATCAGACCCTCAGCCCAACCACAGCTACAGCAGCATTTATATGACTATGAAGAGGACACTTCATCCTTGTTGTGATCATCATCATCCACTGCCAGATCTGCGACAGACATCGGCGATCATGGTACTCCATTCATTCCTTTGCTCGGATGCTCTAAAAAAAAAAGCTACATTTCCTTGATCTTTCCCTGTTACCCATTTGTTTAGGTTATCCAAATATGTTGTTCTGGGCCTTCCCCTGCATCGTTTGCCCTCAATTTACCAGTGAGAGCTAGGTGTTCAAGACCCTTATGTCTCTTTATGTGTCCTAAAAACTGCATTTGTCGTTTCCTGATTGTTTTTAACATTGAGCGACCCACGTGGGTTTCATCAAGCACTACCTCATTTGATTTCTTTTCCTTCCACGATACTCTTAGCAGTCTCCTAAGAAACCACATTTCTGTTGCTTCTATTTTATTTTCACCGTCTTTAGTGATTGTCCAGCATTCACAGCCATAATATAGAAGGGTTGACCAAACATAACATTTCAGAACTTTCATGTGAACATGTTTTGATAAGCAAGGAAAAAACGCGGGAGGTGACAGTTTACGGTTATATAAGATATCCTTATTTGGCGAAACGGAATGTCCCCACGGGTCACCTTTGACAATGGGAGTGACTACTCAGTCCCACTGATCAGCTACCGCCCATCTCAAACTGGACAGCCCCAGTCAGTAAGGTGCTGATCCGCCACGCCTGTTTGCTTCAAAGGGTGTATGGAGCAAGGACAAAAACCGAAAGGCAGACGTTAAATTCAGCACCAGGCAAAAAAAAAAAAAAAAAGAGTAAAACTAACCCCATGGAAACTGGGGACCTGGAATGTTAGAACAATGACAACCGAAATGGACACTACTAATTACTAACCTGGAGAAAACAGAGAACATTAGAAAGACAGCAATCATAGAGAGGGAGCCCACGACTCAATGTAGACATCACTGCCCTGCAAGAGGCAAGGCTTGCTAACTCTGGTACCATCAGGGAAAGAAACTACACATTCTTCTGGAACGTTCTTGGGGAAGACGAGAAGAGAACCCATGGTGTGGGCTTTGCAGTACACAACAGATTGCTGAACAGGATCATCAGCCCCCAAAACTGGAAAGGCTCATTTCATCAGCGCCTACGCCCCAACCCTAACAACAGAAAACGAGAGAAAAGACCAGTTTTATGAGGAACTTCAGGGTGCAATCAACAACGTCCAGTTTTTTATGGGCGACTTCCATGCAAGAGTAGGTACTGAAAACAAAGTATGGCCCACCTGCCTTGGACCTTTCGGGCTGGGAAATATCAATGAGAATAGCCAGAGAATCTTAGAATTCTGCACAAACAACAACCTTCGCATCACTAACACATTCTACTGTGGCAAAGATAGACACAAGGTTTCTTGGTCTCATCCAAGATCACGCCATTGGCACCAAATCTACTTCGTCATTGTCAGAAAGAAAGACGCCGAGTGGCAAAGCAAACAAGATCATTCTACACTGCAGACTGCAACACAGACTACCTTTTAGTTATAAGATAGTCACAAAGAAAACACCAAGAGCTGAAAAACAGAAGAAACCAAAGATCAACATAAGAAATACGAAAGACCCAGTGTTAAAGGCAAAATTTCAAGAACACGTTAAAGAACAGCTCGGACATCGAGATAGCTCATCCCCAGACAACATGTGGAGTAGCATGAAATCAACAATTTATAATTCTGCGTCAATTACTTTTGGAATAGAAAGAGCTTACAAGGAGGACTGGGTTGAAGCCAGTGCATCAACACTCGCACCACTACTCGAGAAAACGCGTAAGATCCTGATAGAACATTACACAAATTAAACAGAAAGTACAAAACAACAATACGTGCTGCTAAATGCAAACTTCAAAAGGAAACCAGGCAGTGTGCCAATCAGTACTGGGACAAATTATGCTCAGAAATCCAACAGGCAAGCGTTACAGGTAACATCAGGAAAATGTATGAAAAGATCAGAGTTGCTATTGGATCAACAACAAACAAAGTGGTACCTCTAAAATCTGCGACAGATGAACAGCTAGCAGACAATAAGAAACAAATGGAAAGATGGGTGGAACATTATTCTGACTTATACTCAGAGGAGCGACATGTTGATAGGCAGCTGCATGGGGCCATTCCTCAGCTCTCCGAAATGTCAGAACTTGATACAACACCAACAGAAGAAAAACTCTCTTCTGCAATCGATGAGCTTGCTTGCGGAAAGGCAGCAGCAAATGACAACATATCTGCTGAAGTGCTGAAAGAGAACAAAGAGACCCTCCTCCCATCATTAATATCTCTACAAGCTACTAACGACTAGTTGGCGGAAAGCAGAAATTCCTCATGACATGAGAGATGCCAAAATCACCACACTCTACAAAACCAAAGGAGATTGGAACAACTACAGAGAGATCTCACTGCTTAGCGTCACTGGAAAAGCTTTCGAAAGGATCACCCTAAGGCGACTTCAGAAACTAGCAGAAAGAGTCCTGCCAGAGAGCCAATGCGGTTTCAGATCAAACTACTCAACAATGGACATGATTTTCTCTATTCGTCAGCTACAAGAAAAATGCAGGGAGCAACAACTGCCATTACATACTGCGTTTGTCGATCTGACAAAGGCTTTCGATACAGTCATGAGATCAGGACGGTAGATGGTGCTTGGAAAAATTGGCTGTCCCCTAATACTGCTAAAGCTCATCATCTCATTCCACGAAGATATGAAGGCCACCATTCAGTTTGATGATTCAACATCAAACAGCTTCAACATCTAGAGCGGAGTAAAGCAAGGTTGTGTCTTTAGCTCCAACCGTTTTAGCACTAATTTTGCTGTCTTACTGCAACACACATTCAAAGAGTCACCGGGGGATGTCTTCCTCCACTGGAAAACTGACGGGTCGCTCTTTAATCTTGCTCGACCCCAGGCCAAGATCAACAAAACAACAATACGAGACCTTCTCTTCGCCGATGATGCTGCTCTTGTTGCTCACAGTGAATCAACCCTACAAACAATGATGGACCGCCTATCATTCAACAGCATGCAAGGTCTTTAGCTTGGTAATCAGAGTTAATAAAACAGTCATCCTTACTCAAGAAGGCCATATGGCGGAACGACTAGGAACTTGAGACAGTGGACACGTTTTGTTATCTGGGGTCTACCATTAGCTCTACTACAACCCTTGATGATGAGATCAACATCAGGAAAGGGAAAGCAGTAGGCTAACAACTTTTGGAAGGCTGACAAAACGAGCATGGGAAAACAAAAGATTAACCATCAAAACAAGGATCAGGATGTACGAACCATGTTTCCTCAGCACGCTCCTTTATGGATCTGAGACATGGACCTCGTATAGCAGGCACGAAAAGCGCCTCGACGTTTTCCATCTCAGATACTGCTGCAAGATCTTAGGCATTTCGTGGCGTGACAAGGTTACAAATGTTGAAGAGTTGGCATTGGCAAGCCCCCAGAGCATGACAACTATCCTGTG
>NW_004798446.1:90424-92900 GCF_000002075.1 Aplysia californica
ACACACACACACACACACACACACACACACACACACACACACACACACACAAACACACACACACACACACACACACACACACACACACACACACACAAACACACACACACACACACACACACACACACACACACACACATCTACTTGCTTATCACACGCACACGCTTACACATCGTCACGAAATGAGCATAAAACAATATATACACTGCAATTCACAAAATACATAAATGGATACATAGTCATTTACATAACATTGTACTGAACATGAATCTACTGACTACTGACATAAAAAGGATGTCATTAAATGTGTCTTTAAAGATTTTTTAAATTTAGACTCAGATGTTGTATGTCTCAAGGGTAGGTGAAGAGAGTTCCAAACTGACGGAGCAAGGTGGGCGAACGATCTTTCAGCTAATGTTTTACCCCCTTTTTTAGGAACTCTTAAAAGATACTGATCGCCTGATCTGAGTGATCCCTAAGTTGTACATGTCTACTATTTCAGAATATTGACAATGGAATCATATAGTGATAGTGTGTTTCTGTTTCTTGACCCATATCGGTTATTGGGAAGCCCAGTATACTTACTTTTGAGCCCAAACAAAACATTTCAATTCAGCTCTTAATGTCCCTTAATGTATTGTTTTCGTATTTCTTTACGTCCAGTCCTTTTATTCTCGTAATTAGCCCGTATAGATGTTCGCCTAACTTACTCCCATAAATGACAACTTTATGATTTGTCTTAAAAGCGAACGTAGAAGAAAAAAAAAGCGTGTCCTGCAGAGATAGATATTATAATATTACGTAAACACCATTACTGTGTAAAACCGTGTTCCACAGTATAATTCATAACACTAAATGGTTGACCTGATATTAAAATCGCTATCAACGTAAAAATGAGAGTGCGATTATACGTGTCAATGTATGCCTTCTAGTCCTTCGTGACGAAGATAAGACAACTTACAGTGCTGCCTCACGTTTAATGATAAGGCACGTGTTCTTCGAGCACCCCTCTCTGACACCCTTCTATCTGCTTATAGTCCAGGAAAAGTCCATTTGAACCTGAAAGTTAATCACGGAAGGTCGGCAATAACAGCATCTAAGATGTATGCCGTTTGCCTGTTTGTTTTCATCGGCCTTGTTTTCCAAGCCCAGGTAGATCTATGTTTAACTACCTTATCTGAGAATAATTCATGTAGAATTATGGATACATGTACTGTCATCGTTGCTTTATATATTTTTTTGGAGACTGATTTTGTTTGACAAGACGGATCAAAGTAGTGTGATATTATTTGTTTGCTTTTGTTTTTTGTGTGGGTATTTAATTATTTATTTATTATTTTTTATTTTTTATTTTATTTTTTTTTTTTTTTGGTTTTTTTTTTTTTTTTTGGGGGGGGGTATTAACGACCTTTTTATCGCGGTATTTTATATGTTTTAAATATTTGTTTCTTCCGCTTGTACGATTCTCTAAAAGGTGAAAATTCATCTCCGAATTCAACGCCCATCTCCGACTGGAACAAACTAAGTGGGTCCCGAGAACTCTGAAAACTCCCCAAACTACTCATGCTCAAGAACGCCTCATTATGGATTCAAACAAGGATCATCTGCCCCCTAGTTCAGTTGAGCTAACTTTTTTGTTTGTTTTTGTTTTTTTGTAAGTGTTTTACGGCGCTCGCGACAACATAATGTCATATTAGCGCGCGGGACACATTAAACATTTTCAGTTTGGTAGGAACTTTTGAATTTTGCTCTGGTGGCGGCCGAAGCCTACTCTTATGGATTTTAGACCAACCAAGGGATCTTTAACGTGCGCAACTTGGACACGCCCCCCCCCCCCCCGAGGACTTTTTTTTACCCTTGTCCGGGAAGGCTAGGTGTAGATCTTTCCTACCATAAGATGAGGGGTTTGGCTGAAAAACAACAGTAAGAAGGAGCCAAGAAGTAGCAATAGAAAGGCTGCAGAAAGAGTTAGGAGCCCAGAGGAAGGGGCAAAGGAGATGAGGGGTGGGGGTAGAAAGAGGAGACGAAAGCAGACGAGAGAACATTGCTAGGGAGCAGAAAAGGAGGTGAAATGAGACAATTTGTTAGAGAAGAAAATTTTTGGTCGCTACCCGGATTCGAACCCGGGATCTTTGAATGAGAGGCCAACACCTTAACCAATAATTATAGATAGGCCACTAGGGCCCCTTCTGAGAAAACGACATGCCCCCTAGGGCCTTCACACTGTCAGTCATCAGAAGTATTCGGGTTTTTGTCTTTTTAAGATTCCACTGGAGATTTGAACACTCAAGTTGTAAGATCAGGGGGAGAGGATGGGAGAGAGAGGATGGAGGGAGAGAAAGAGTGAGAGCGAGAGGGGGAGGGAGAGAGAGAAAGGAGGGAGAGATAGATAGACAGATAGACACAGAGAGCGAGAGAGAGAGAGAGCGAGAGATAGATGGATAGATAGATAGATAGATAGATAGAGATAGAGAGA
>NW_004798446.1:94111-102682 GCF_000002075.1 Aplysia californica
CCCAACGTCAGCGAGAGTTTTTAAGGACCTGACGCATGTGTCAGGAGACAAACTGTTTTTGTACATTGTACACCATGCAACATCAATGCAACTTTAAAAAAAAAAAAAATTTTGTTGGTAGACATTCACATTTAATTTCTGATTTTGATCTAACAAAACTCATTGGTTACTTTTGATTGCAATGAGCATAGAAACAATGTATTCCAATAGTTCCGTGGCATTGTTTTAGCTATACACGTCTTGCAACTTTTTTCGCAACTTTTGCTAATTTTTCTTGCAACTTTTCGCAACTTTTGCTGTTTTCCAATGCAACTTTCTCTGAGGACAGATAGATGTGTTACAAGAGAGTAACATACACAAAAGAGGAGGAGAGAAAAGGACCATAGTCGTTTGGTAGGAAAGACGGAGCAAACCACACCAGAGCACCCACCAATAATGGATGATGCTTGCTTTTTTTAGTTTTAGTAAGAGTTTTACAGCACTTGTAACGACATAATTAGGTCATATAAATGCCGCAGAGTAGAGGTGTTAAAAGAGAGTAACAAACACACATACACAAACAAAGAATAGGACGATGGGTGTCTGAGTGATGGGAAAGAAGGAGCAGACCACATCAGAGCAGAGCACCTGCAACAATCCACGTTGATGCTTGTTGAATGTGATGATGATGATAGTAATGACGATGAAAGAAATCAGGAGGATCTTGATATTGAGGAGAAAAAGGATGGCGGCGATAATGATGGTGATATTGATAGGCTGATAGTATTGACGATGATGATAATGATGATGATGATGATGAGGAGGAGGAGGAGGAGGATGGAGATAGGTTGATAATGATGATGATAGTGATAGTGTGATACATGAAGTGACGATGATGGTGATGAACATGATGATGATGATGAGGAGGAGGAGGAGGCGGGTGGTATGTCTTGTTTTCTTGCTCTTTTTTTGTAAAGAACCATTTCATCCATTAATTAAAAGCTTTTGGTCGATTCAATTGATCTTGAAATGATTTTTTCACCAGGCACATGTCAGCTGTACAAGAAAGAGGGCGATCATTGCAACTCATTTGATGCCATGAACGGCTACTGCAGCTGTGAACCCGGAACCTACTGTCATACATACCAGGAGGCGCTACCCACTGCACCAGCCACGCATATGTTGGTTCGTTCCATGCTCCCGCCGAAACCAGGTTACCACTGGGTGTCCGAGTGCCAGAAGAAAAATCCGTAGAATTGTGACGAAGAACTATGTTCAAGAATTTTTACGGCACAACAAAGACTTCTGAATATACAATTATGAGGTTTTAATGAATACCCACACACTTCGCCTGTCTGTCTGTCTCTCTCTCTCTCTCACACACACGCACACACACTCACAAACAAAATTGTGAACAAAAAAAATAAATACTTGCATACACACACGCCGATTTGTTTTTTTGTTTTTGTAAAGTGTTTTACGGCGCTCGCAACTGCATAAGGTCATTATGAGCGCGCGGGACACACCTAATATTTTCAGTTGGTAGGAAATTTTTAATTTTGCCCGGGTGGCGGCCGAAGCCTACTCTTATCGATTTTAGACCACCAAGGGATCGTTAACGTGCGCAACTTGCACACGGGCCCTCCGAGATTTTTCGCCCTTGTCCGAGAAGGCTAGGTGTAGATCTTTCCTTCCAGAAGATCAGGGGTGTGGCAGAAAGAACACACCGATTGATAAAGACTCTCACAAAGACAGTTACCATGGCCTATGAGTGTACTTTGTTATATTATATCTCTGATCTCTAAATATTTTCCAGTCTTTTTTAAAAGACTACTTACAGTCCAGGTCGTAAAAAAATAAACAAGAGGCAGTCTTCTCTCATTCAGACCACACTTTTGTTTTGTTTGTTAATTTCTATTAATCCAAAGATATGGTGCTGCATTATCATTTCCTGTGTTGGGTGTCATTTGTCACAGCATTCAAAATAAGTTATCTACAAGAAAAGGAAATTGCAGTCTCTTCTCCTTTCTGGATTTTTTTTTTCAGACTGCTTGTGGATCAGCTACTACTAGATGCGTTTAGGAAGACTGAAATTGAGAAGGCTCAAACTAAAGTGTAAAGATACAGAGATGAGCTCAAAAGCCATTGATAAGAAAATAATGGGACACAAGATTATTTGATAAAGAGACATAGGCTATAGTATGGTGCCAAAAATGAATGAAAAAAAAAGTCAAAGTTACAATTACCTTTTGCATTGAAATGACAAGAAATCTAGATATTAAATTGACGTGATGATTGAGTGTAAACATTTACCACACCTTTTATTACTTTTATGGGTGTAGGTCCTACAACTTAAATAATTTTAAGTCTGTTGCCAAGTGGTTAGGTTCCTGGACTTGAAATCGTGAGATTTCAGGTTCGGTGGTTAGAGCCTCAGCTCGGTCCGACGTTGTGTCCTTGGGAAAGGCACTTCACACGAATTTCCCAGTTGGCTCGGTCATAACAGAGATGACGTTAAACTCGGAGGTCCAGCCTCTTAAATAATCCAATACAGTAGTGTTGATAGGCGCGTTAAACCTATACCATTGCACCATAAAAAAAATAATTCTAAGGTAGAGGGCTCCTTTGATCCATTCTGTTAGCACCAGCCTTGGATGAGTGGGATACAGTGTCTTATCATACAGACTTGAGGAAGACTCAGTAAAGAAACTTCCCAAAGTGGGAGTCGAATTCCCCATCATTTCTGCAAGCAACTGCAAGGAGCCAAACCATTACAACACAGATGCTGAAGTTGTAACCTGCCTCTTGGGACAGAAGAGTAATTTAGAATATTTTGAATGCTTCCACTGAGAACTCACATCTTCAGATTTCAACTGCAAGGAGCCTAACTACTAGTACTACAACACAGATTATGCTAAAATTATAATCTTCCTTTTGAGACAGAATAATTTAGAATACCTTTAACCCTGTCTACTTCATCCAGTTTGAGACAGACAGTAACCTAGAGGCCTCACCTTGTACACGATAGACAACTATGAGGAAAAAATATATAAAACTTAAGGACTGGTGGGACACCTGAGGTCTATTTTTGCTATTACAAGGCCTAGAGTGCCGATATTTGCAGTGGTACATCGTGTGTTATTGGGATTTTAATTCAATAGTTCAAAAAGCATATTGTGAATTGGTTGCTATGGAAACGGCGGCCATATTGGATTTTGTATACCTTTTTCAATCCCATTTTACTTTCTTATTTATTAACCGATTCACTTATAATTTGGCATGCCAACAGTACATATGTAGCTCTTAAATTTGGCTGGTTGAATTTTTGATATATGCTTTAGTTTTTATTTTATGTTATTTACAATTGAGATGTTGCAAAAAAAGTGAAAAAAATGGAAAATTCATGCTTTCTAAGCCCATAAATCAAAAACTACTACATTAATCAAAAATTCAACAAGCCAAAATTTAGAACTAGGTGTTGTTGGTATCCTCTGAAAGTTACATTAAAATTGAATAAGAAACAGAGAAGAAAAATGGGATAATATGTGAAAAATTAGAATTGTGAGAAAACAGCCGATACAGGTAAGAAAAGGCTAGACAACATGTGCTTTCGCTGAAAAACCTGACAAAAAAACACAGCTTTAGAGTGTAGCAAGGCTTACATACGTTTCTGGATATTGTTCAGGAAGTGTCCAGGTACTATAATATGTAATAAACCCTATTTACAAAATTTGACCCCCAAACACGATTTCTAGGTGCCCCACCAGCCCTTAAAGAATAAACAACACAAACCTCAACAAAAGTAACAAAGAATGGGATGATACAGACAACATTTATTTACAGAATTTTGTTCACAGAGCTCCCGAACAATCTCTCACGCATCCAGTTCTCACAACAGCTCCGCACAACAAGGCCAGCTGCCTGTGCTGATATAGCTCTAGCACACTATTGTCAGATCCTTCAACATCACAGTAAGGTAACGTTTGCTTGACAGAAAAAAAATACTTGGAATCTAGCAAGGTCTTAACCAGTATTAGCCATGGATGAGGACAATGTGCATCTTCATATCACTTTGCTAACAAAATAGCCTACATTTTTGTACGCACCACCTGTCTACTTTTGCAATGATTTTATTTGAAAAAATAATGAACACACAATTTTGTTGTTGTTGGCAAAAATGGTTTTCTGAAGTCATAGGGCTGTAAATCAAACTATAATTAATATTTCTGTCCTATGTAACAAGAGACAAAATGTTGAAAATGTTTACCACAATTCACAAGACAATAGCAATGAAGGACATAAATCTTGAAACACCCAGGTACACAGAGCATATATAGGCCTATATTAACTTTACCACTCAAACAATAGTATATATACTGCAAAAATTTCAGGTGTAGCCATTTGTTACAAAAACAAAACAAAACAAATTAACTTAGAATTTCAAATGAAATCATATATAGAGAGACAGACTTTTAAAATAAGTCAAAGAACTGAAGGGTGAAAAATAAATTTGAGCAATTATATTAACGAAATACAATCTAGAATGTTTTATGTCACCATTTCATTCACTATTACACCCAATACCTTTTCTTCACTTCAAAAGCAAATTTCAAATAAAGAGAATCCAGTAATGTGTAAAGGCAAAAAAGACAAGAACGCAGAATGCCTGTCTACAGTAAAAGTAATGGTCAATTCTTTAAAAAGGTGTAAGAGGAATGCTTTTATCATGCACGGGAAAAAAAACAACTTATTTACACTTCATCTCCTTCCACGACAACGGAGTGTGGAAGCAACTGATGTACAAATAAGTAAAATTGGGAAACAACATTCTGATAAATGTCTTCTCAACTTTCAAAGCCTGACATACTTCACATTTGTGCAGAAACATCACATAAGCATTCATTCCTTACATTTGATTTAGAGTAGTGGAAATCTAATGACCTCGCAAAGAATCCAATTTGCAAGTTCATCTACATACATGCAATATGAAATGTCACAGAATGTTTTAAGACCTGGATATGGAAGAGCAGACTTCAGTATAAACTTGTCTTTTTCATGATCCTTAGAAACTCTTCCTGGTTGATCTCACCATCCCCATCTCTGTCTGCTTCGTCGATCATCTCCTAAAACACAGACAAACATTAGAATAGTAAAATCTTTGTAAGCTACAAACCATACTTAATAGGTCGAACGCATATTGTACTTACTTTGCCAATCAGAAGTGTAATACAGACGTAAATGATAGCGTTCGAGCTCACAAAGCTGCCAACTTTTCAAAAGCAAAATAAAAATGGACTTTATCCAGGCAGTGGGTCAAGAAAGATGGTGGGCACTGGCCAAGTACCCCCCTCCTCTCAAATCTTTCACACACCAACAAATTCAAGCTACTCAAACTCAAAGCAGACCTTCAGCAAAAAAATCTCTAGAAATTACTTATGGGCTTTGTTCTTACTATTAATTGCAAATCAGGTTTTGGAAGCTTATATTTTCTCTTCAATATCGGCAAATTCACGGGGAGTAATAGCAGTTAGTTTCAGTAGAGGTTTTACGGCGTTCGCAACTGCATAAGGTCATATGAGCGCCAGAAGATTAGAGACGTTACAAGAGAGTAACAAACGTAAAAAAAAAGAAAGGAAGATAAGGATGATAGATGTTTGAGAGGAAGGAAGAAGCAAACCACACCAGAGCACCCGCCAACCACCCACGGAGTAATACCAAAGAACAGACAATACTCATTTTCCCGTAAGAAAACAGACTTCCGTATTCAGATCTTCAAAACCATGCTAAATATATTTTTTAAATACAGGTTGGCATCTAAAAGCTTTTAACCTGCCAAGATGTATGTACCCAAACAAACCTCGGAAGGTAAATTAAAATCTCCCCCCTCCCCCAAACCAAACCAAATGGAACCCCCCCCCCCCCCCCCCAAATAACAACACGAAAACCAAAATAGAAGAAAGGAACAAAAACATGTTCTGCCCCTTCAAAGAAACACAAATTATTTCACATTAGCAACCCTAATTGTACCTGTAATTCTTCATCAGTCATATTCTCGCCCAATTCTTTTGCCACTCGCTTCAAGTTGCGGAATGAGATTTTCCCCGTTTCGTCGTCATCGAAGAGTCGAAATGCTTTAAGGATTTCTTCTCTGGAGTCTTTTTCACTCATTTTGTGGGTCATCAACGTCAAAAAGTCATTGAAGTCAATTGTTCCTGAAAGAAAAATAATAATAATAGACAATAATAGATAGCATTTGTATAGCGCATATCCCCGCTCAACAGCAGGCTCTATGCGCTTTACACTATATTATTACCCCAGCAGACCATAGAACACTCCGAAACATTCTCAGCTTCCCGGGAAGCATACAGTGCAAGCAGCTGATTAAGCGCTCAAACACTAACAAACTGACAAGATCTTTCGCTGTCTATAGCCGGGTACCCATTCCCACCTGGGTGAAGTGAGGAAAATTCGTGTAAAGTGCCTTTCCCAAGGACACAACGTCGGGTCCCTGACGGGATTCGAACCCATGACCTTACAGTTGCGAGTCCGAGAGCCTAACCACTAGGCCAACAAACATTTCACGCTGCAGTCTTTTATGAATGCTGAAAATACAATAAAGTATGGATATCTTGAACACGTCAGGGGTTGACAAATATGGTCGACATATCCATAATTCGAGAGAACTGTGACAACTAAAAACAAGACAGATTATGAAAGATATCAAGGGAAGTAACTGTGGCACTATAATGGTTAGAAAACAAATATCTGCATTCATAAAAAGTAGCTTTTATGTATCAATTAAAGGATAGACACTGTACGTATCTTGTTCAGTGTTGATGTAAGAGAAAAGAAGAGTGGCACTGTTGAGACTTTTGACTAAAAAAATATTGCTCTAATTTTAGATCATGATCATGACAATGTGATGGAACCAACGCTGGTCATACTGCCCACCCCTCTTGTGTAATCACTTCCCCAGCCATACCTTAACTTTCAAACAACCGCACACACAAATACAAACATAATTTATACACCACATGACTCAATGCAGTGCCACATTGCAACTATCTGTCTTCGATCACACCCCACCATCAAGCATCCATCCTCACATGACAAGATTTAAAGAACTTCTTGCACCTTACGTACACTACTGGTCGTAAATCAGGATCATTTATCCGGTCACAGCAACAGCTATTGGAGCCTTAAAAAGCAGGCCTGTTTATAAAAGTAGTAGTATAAATCTGAGCAAACCCCAAAATATCCAGAGTACAGACAGAATTTGTATATCTGTAAATGATATTTATCCTCATCAACACAATTTCAGTCAAAAAGGAGGCTGGCTGCTTTGACCCTGGCTGCCAAGGCCAGCATAGACTGCAAGATATGACATTCCAACACAAACACTGATATATTTGAAGATAACATCTTCTCTAGGAAGGGATGGAACTTGTGTCTTTAGTTTGTACTATCCATTACACAAGAGACACAGGTGATCAGGGATTGTTGAGCACTGACCAAAATAGGGATACTTAAAAAGGAGCATGTTCTATGACTATCCACAGTCTGCATAAGTCTGCTTTCAGTATAATTTCTTATTACTCCACTTACACTAACCTGCTTGGGGGGTATTCTTACAATTTATTGAAAATGAATGGATTTCAGGTACTTGAAAACAGCTAAAATTTAAATGATGTGACACACACTTAAGGTGTGATGTCGACGAATATTGCTTATTGTTTGGCACAATTTTAGTTTCAAACAATGCTTCCAGGAAGAAAAAAGAAACACACACACAAAAAATGTTAGCCAAAGGTGTTAAGGATGGGTGTAGCAGGAGTCCGATTACATGGTGTGGGAAGATTCCCCTCTCAAAAGAGTAGGTAGCTTTTGCCTGCAGGCAGTATAGGGGATTAACAAACTAACTCACCTGTAGATTCTTTGTCTATTTCTGATATCAATTTCTTGATTTCTTCCTTCTTTGGCTCAAATCCCAAAGCTCTCATTGCGACCTGAAGGGAGAAAATGTAATGTTTGTACAAAACCAAACGATGTCAAATGGTATGAATCGTATCCGACAAAGTGAAAATTAATAAAAAGCAGTTGTTCTTGCATGCACTTCTTCTCTATGCATTGATTTTTCAATCACAAGGGCATAAAAGGAAATCTGCTATTTTGAGAGAAATTAGGAGTAGGATTATGTTCAATTGTGAAGTCAATAAAGCCTTTACTATGCCTGACCATGGTATTTCATCGTCACTGAACTTGGTGCGCAAGCTGATGCCTCATCAGCATATGTGAGGCATCCTGGTGACATCAGGTGCTCGTCATTCAAAATAATGAAATCAAAGAAAACGTCATTTTTGAGCAGGTTAGGCAATTTTTATCAAATTTTCCATTTTTTCGCTCATCACCTTTCATGTCCATTAAAAACACATTTCTGTGTAGATTTTACTGAAACAAATTTGATTAAAGGCATACAAAGTGTAAACTTTCAGTTCCCAAGCCCTCTCAAGCTATGGAAGTCTCCAAACTTTGGCAGCCATTTTCTTGCTAATGTTACCGCTGGAACCAGGTGACCCCCCCCCCCCCCCCCCC
>NW_004798446.1:103043-143892 GCF_000002075.1 Aplysia californica
CCCCCCCCCCCCACCTTCTTCAGTCGCAAATATCTTAACTTCTACTCAAGGTTGATAGGTATTTTTTCATAAAAAGCAAGACATATGAACAAGCTTTTAGATGATACCAATAACCCCACATGCCAAAAAATTCATGCCTGATTCCAAAACGTTGTGACAAATATATTCTCCATTTACCTTGAGCGGCTCACAGTATCTACACCATAATTACCACAAGGACGTCCATTTTCACTATTCAACCAGCTTCTAACTTAACTGTATTCACATGTGATCTCTTTTTTAAGATGAGCGAGAGTGTTCCCAAAGAAGAAACACTTACAACATGTAAGAGTTGGGACCTCTAAATCAAGGTCCATTGTCAATACGTCTGAGCTATTCAAGGTAGAGCCATGAAAACTCCAACATGGGGATTTGAATCTATATCATCAGAATTGCAGTGCACAATGATAAAAACTGAGCTAATTATACATTCACAAAGGGCCAGGTCTTTACATATTTCGAGTCGAAATATTGTGTAAGAAAGCATGCTGAGACCACCTTTTTTTCCACATCTGCAGATTTCAAACGTGAAAGATAATTTGACTTTATAAACAGTAGTTCCATCTTATATGATCCTCTTTTTATTTATTCCTTATGGGTGGGGCCTTAGGTGGATATCACTGAACAAAAATTGCTCTAGCTTTTCACCTTGAGTTCTTTTGCGTCAATCGTTCCAGACCCATCAGCATCAAAAAGATCAAAGGCCTCTCGGATTTCCTGTTTTTGCTCCTCTGTCAGCTCAGGTTTTGGGCCTGTCTTCTTGCGCCCACCTCCTGCCAGGGTTGTTTTCTTAAAGTTGGACTGGAAACAAATTTAGCAAACATAGATTTTAAATCTTAGTAAAAATGGTGATAAGATGATCATAATCACAGAGCAAAATAGGCAATTACAATTCTTATCACAGCAAAAGGATGAAAAGGAAAGGTTTCGAGAGACCCCCAAGACATGTTTCAGAAAATACTTGATTTATCATAAGATCTTCAGACATGATAAACACACTTTTACCTTTAACAATCTGCAAGAAATACTCCCAGATCGATTTTTATTATCAGTTTTCTGAAAATCAGCACTTCAATAAAACAGATTAAAAAGAATATGATGAGCACTGTAATTGATTAAGTAGCATGTAGAGGTATTAGAGTACATCACATCCACTTAATGCTTGTGAGTGACAACAGCAAAGCCTACAGTACTTTCATTTTGACAGTTCAAAATTAGATCAGGTTTAGTCTCATTTTAATATTCCTAGTACATAATAAATGGTGATTATAGTTTTGGGTGTAAAGTGAGAGGCATTAAGTTTTTAAGTACACATAAAGGATAGCATGTCATTGGCCACTACTTAACATCTCTGCAGAAATGAACATTCTCGACTAGTCATTTTTTGAGATGGTAAAGGATACCGTCACTTCCAAGGCTATGTTTAGGCAAACGCTTGGAATTATTTGTCCGAGAACGTTAGCATGTGCTTAAAAGACACGGACCAAGAGTCCTGTCACAGGAGAGCCATGAACTGAAATGCTGATGCAAGGCAAGGACTATTTCACTGACTGGCAGAGGTTGAAATCCCAGTTTAACACGAGCAGTCAGATTTTAGAACATTTGTGGTATTTTGTTGCCAGATAATTATTCAAAGTACACACTTTTATAATTTTCACTATTTATAATTTTTGTGTAGGTCCTGTATATTGGGATAAAAACACATTTTCAAAAGGTGGCATACTTTTGCTAGCATGATAATTTTAAAAGTGGACAAAAATAAACTCAGAATTACTTGTGTTACTGGTTGACTGAGTACATGAAGCAACCTCAAATGTACATTTTTTAAACCCTTCTAAACAGAATAATTGAGATCTAAGTCACTTTTGGGATCATCTTGTATGCCTTGTTTAATATCAGAACCAATAAAAATACATGTGTAAAAATGATTTAGAGGTTGAACAATGTATAAATTCAACTTAAAATAGGGAAACGCTGAGCTAAGTTCTCAAAAATACCCTTTGAAACTCACCTCACGAAACAAAACTACAAAAGCTATACAAATTGATCCACGGGTGCAACTATGGAATTCAACAGACATTAAATAGCACGGCTTCCCTTTCTGCAACTGCCGAGACCGTGTACGGGTCGGTATATATAGATTTAAGTGTAAAAACAAGGAAGAAATAAAAACACACAGAGGTGCTAACCTAGCGTTTCTCATGTATGTTTAAAGATCTACTGATACAGCCAGTGTTGGTAACAGCAGTCAGTCAGTTAAGAACAGTCTGAGTGACTATTCCTCACAGCCCCACCCAATAATTCCAGAGCCTGAATTAACTGAGAATTTAATATGAGAAGCGATATTAATATGCAGTGACTAGATTCACAGCGCCCTGAATGTAGTTTGCAATTCAAGAATGATCTTGCTCACTTCACCACTTACACTTTTCCCTTTTGCGCTTCTCCTTTATTTTCACCACTTCCCAACCCTCCGCCTTGGCCTTCTTCCATTCTCCCTGTTTTTTTCGAACGACTTTTATTTTTAAATCGTCGAGCGATGCACGTGTCTGCACACAGGAAGAGAATCACAGTCGTGTTCTGCGTGCTGAACGAGTGAGGCCTTGTCAACTGCGGCTGTTTTGCTGTGCACACCTTCGCCTTCCGTTGCATTCGGTCCACAGCTGCATTATTTGACACACGAGTATTCCTGTGCTGTTTATTCACTGTGAGCGACCGAAGCGTTTCAGTCATGCCTCAAAGCCTATGTTTGAAGATTCAAGGCGCCGTGAACATAGCCTGCAAACTAAGTTCACAGCACCGTGAACGACGTAGATATCTTTATAGTTTATATTTATATAGTCACTGCGATTTATATTTTGGAACTCAATATCACCACTGTTGTATCCTGACTTTCAACACTGAACATTTGCAATAAGTGAAAATAATGTGGCGTAAATGTATTCTAATTAAAACTTTCAATGAAGTACAAACTAAGTCCGACAAAGGATTAGTAAAGTTATATTATGAACCTAATGAACGCTGTCGTTAACGACGCCTCGCCATTTTCCTATGACAAACTCATATGATTACATGTCATTAAGCCGTTCGTTAAAGGCTGTACGATTTGAAGACATATATAATGGGAAATAACTACACAAAAGTGCGGTTGTAATCATCTTACCATTTTGAACGTTTATGTACAAGGTGAAAAAGATCTTGTTCTTGATCATGGAACGTGCTAGCACCTGTTTGTTGATCTTCGAGACGCATCAACCGCCGTCACAATGAGGTTACATCCGGTTATTAAAAAACAGTGTCGTCAAGTTGAGTCGGAATAATACTACTATTGAGATTATCTAGTAAGAATTTATAAGAAAATGAAACAAACATGTATATAGTTATAATTCGTTGCTAATGAAAAAAAAAGCAAAAATCCGTACAATTTATTGCTCAAACAATTTTTGAAAAGTTATTTTGATAATATATTAAAAAAACTGAAGCGGAGATTGTATGCCCAGATATCACAAAATAAAACCATTTATAGCGGTTGATGATAATGATAATAAGAATGCATAAAAAGAAAAAAAAAACATACAGAAGGTTTGATACAACAAAGGACAATAAATAGATGTAAAAAGGAGGAATAGATATTTTGCATGTGAAATAGACTTCTACTTAACTTTTTTTGCTTATACTAGATCTAGTTGGCGAACACATAATATTATTATATTACAGTGCAACAAACAGGAAATCTGGAAACATATGAGGTCAGGGGTCAGGCAAAGCGTGTTGACTGTTGTGTGTGTACAATGTACAAGTACAGTGTACACCTGGAGCAACAACAAGGAAATGACCTTACAAAAAAGCAACAATCATACAAAAACAACAGAAACAAGCTAGGGCAGTAGATCTAGATCTAGATAGATCTAATCTAGATCTAGTTAGATCTAAATATGAACGGGTGTATTGTTATAAACTCTTTTTTTCATTTCAATCTTTTGAGCTGTCTTTGGATCTTGTCGGCGTTGGCGATTCTTGCGTTCCATGTCCTTATATCATGTGAATTTTCTGTTGCTGTAAAGTTAAAAGGTCTCTATCACTATGGAAAATTGAAAATGACATCCTGTGGCAGTGTGAAGACTTCACCACCCGAGTTTCCACTTCCACACTTCTTGTGTTCAATACCTAAGAGGTAAGGTTCAGAAAGGATGGGTGTCTGAAGTACACATCATCATAATCATAAGGGAGTGCTTATTTAGGCCACATATGGCCTAAATAAGGTAAGGGAGGGGGGTTTAGCTTATTTAGGCCACACATGCTCAAACTACCCTTTTCAGGCAACTGAGTTCGTTCCACTTTCATAATGGTGCACCTTTCTCATTTAGTACGGTTTTGTCTCAGTGTACAACTTATAAATCATAATCATAATGAATATTGTAAAGAACAAAGCACAATACGCAAAATTTTGCTCAATCCCAATGGTTTGAATGAGGGCCAGATTTTACTTCATGGAGGGGCAAAAGTTAGGCTACCATTTTGGCATACTTTAGTCAAGTGAAAAGGTCAAATCCTCCGAATGGACTTCCGGGTTAAATTTGGGGTATAAAAAGTGTGTACACTACGTGGCTGAGTCAATGTTACACTATCTTTGCCTGAGTGACACTTTCTCGTACTGTCTCGTAGTAGTACATGTAGGCTAGTAGGCCTAGTAGTAGTAGTAGCAAAGATCGTGTAGAGAATATTTGGTAGTATATTCTATCTAGTAGGCAGTTTAGTGAACGTGCTCGCAGCAGGGCGAATCGGCTTCGATAAGCCCTGTAGACTTTTGTGATCGGCCACGAAGCCTCGTGTTTTGATGGGTCTAGATCTAAACAACTCAGTGTTATTCGCACTGCCACATCCGACAGGCCTAGATCTACATCTTTTTAAAAGGGAAAGAAAGATCATCAAAATGGTTGAATTCGCGTGAAAATCGATTCGGTAGAACTAGAACTATTAAAATTTGCTTCTGAAAACAAGGCAATTTTTATACGAAGGCCATTTTTATAACTTGATGAAATAAAAACTACTGGCTGTGTACTGTGTTATTCTGTATAAAAATAAATTATGAAACTTCAGGAAGTATTATTATTTTCCAGCATCTTTTGACGCCTGAGCTGTAGAGGTTGAAGTTTTCACAACACTAATAGATCTAGTAATAGGCCAGGTAATAAATGCATAGATCTACAAAAGCCGAACCACCGAATCGACCGAGCACCTCGCTCTCCCCTGCACACTGTGATAATGTGTTGTTTCGGTATCGCATTATTCAACTATTATTAACTCTCAGCAGTTCACCGAAAGGAAAATCGTACGATGAGCATCGGGTGTAGATCTAACAGCAGAAATCCGTTCCTTTTTACATTTTGATGCTTCTAATACCTTTTTTATCATAAAAAAAGGTTGAATCTATATATTTTTCATAAAAATAATCATAATTTATAAAATATTGTAAAAATTTGGTGCACGGAAAATCAGCGTTTGTTTACGTTCTCTCCGCCGCCATTTTGGATTTTGGGAGAAGGCCAGCTGTGAAGTTTCTACACTAAAAATCGGAAAAAAGCGTAAAAATGTCGTCAGATGAGTCTGATATTGACCTGAATGACTCAATGGATGAAGAATCTGATGTCTGGGTACCAGAATCGGACGATGAGGGTCCCGAGGACGGAAACCAAGCCCCGACTTTGACCAATCGTGATCAAAACAACAGGTTAGTGTTTTGTTTACATCCTGCCTATGCACAAGAAAGCCTATAAAATGTATTCTAGTGGGTTTAGGCCACTGGTATTGTTACTTCAAGCTTACAGAATAGTTATTTGTGGTAACCTGAAGTTGTGAAAGCATGGTTTGCCTCTAAAAAATTTTAATTAACTTTTTTTATGTGCCTAGCTACGGTTGTCATGTTATTGTTTACACAGCAATTCCTCAAACAGGAAGTTTGTTTTTGTTTACACCTCACCCGTGTGCAGTAGCCCTATTCCCTGCTAAGATTTTATCATTGTGATAATATGATGATAATGACAGAACAGCTTTGTTCAAGGTCTGCCTCTGTCTAGATCTAGATCTAGATCTAGAAATAAGTGCCTATGACATAGGCCTTATCAACATGTCAACTTCGACTCCGCCGATAGCGTCCTAATCCTTTGCTTATTTTCTTCCCTCAGGAACTAGCCGCAACCTCCACGTAACCAGTCTTACGCGGACCAGGATGATGGCCCACCAGAACCACTGCCTCAGTTTAGGCCTGCTGTGCTGTTGGCCTGCATCTCCCTGACTGAATCACCCGACAGGACATCCGAAGTTTTCTGACGCCAGGTGAGAGCATTATTGCACGGAGTACGAGAAATTTTTATTTTTGTAATTGCTTTCTGTTTGCCCTTACTTCACTCCGACAGGCAGGTGAGTTCTCTGATTCACATGTTACACCTGGGGACCTTTGTTATTCATTTGTAGAAAACACTCTTGATGCCATTATGTAGTTAGAACTGATATTACCTTGTGGGCCAGGATTTTCTGACAGTTCGATTGATGTCAGTGTTCCAAGCAGACTATCCTTTCCAAATGACTTATGTAACTTATGTCTTCTTCTTGTCTTCTTATTTCCTCAGTATCCTTCTTCAAACTGTTTTTCTGCACTGAGATGGTGAATCAGATCTGCCTCTTCTCTAATGAGTACGCCCCGATGACAGGACCCAACAAACCATCTGTCTTTCGCTCCTGGGAGGATCTTGACTCTGAGATGTTCCTCAAGTTCGTTGGACTGCTAATGTATATGTCTATTGTTCGTCTCCCAAATTTAGAGCTGTACTGGTCTACGAAAACCTGTTTTCATGGACTATGGGCAAGAGCATACATGAGCAAACTAAATTTCATACAAATTCAGTCTTTTTTAAAATTATGCAATCCAGACACTGAGCGAGATACTGATAAGCTACGGAAAGTTAGGTTTATGCACTATTTTTTGAGTATGAAATGTATGAAGTATTGGCAACCTAACCAGTGTGTTAGCATAGATGAGAGGATGGTTCAAAATAAGGGGAGATACAGTTTCAGGCAATACATAAAGGATAACTAAATGGGGGATGAAGTTACGGGTGGTTGCAGATTCGATGAATGGGTACACATACAATTATGAAGTTTACACAGGGAAGGATGTGGGCACACTATTGGATATTTTTGTTTCAATAAAAATAGAAACTGTTTGCTTGCAGAGCATACTGTAGAATAGTCTTTTGCCACTTACTACAATTATTGGACAGTTGAGTAGAAAAATGTTTTTTGTTTTAGGAGAGGTTTTACAGCGCTCGCAACTGCAAAAGGTCATATATGAGCGCCAAGGGGTGGATGTCAACAGAGAAGTCCTTACAGGGAATCAGACTTACTCTGCTCTCCTCTCTAGCTTCAACAGCACAAAGTCTGCTTCGACTATCAAGGCACCCCGGAAATAGTGGGTCACAAGAGTGTGACAAACTTACAAAAGAGGTAGAGGAAAATGACGATACTAAGGATTAGGAAAGAAAAAGCAGCAGTTCCCTGTTGTAGTTCAGGCACAGTTATGAGCATGACATTGTTGGATCAGCCCATTTACAATTCTATTGTGCATTAGGATGAGAAATGTCCCCCCTTTTGGAATGCCTAAAGACACTTCAGTCAGTGGCACCGCTGTGGGGAGGGGGAGTAGAATGTTTTTCCGTCATGGACCACAATGATGTAAAGTACCGTACTACAATATTTTTGTCTATTTTTCCATGAAAATCTCTGTTGGTATTGGTATTTTGTATGAATACAGTGTGTTCTTGTCATTTTGAAATATTTGGTATTGCCTTGTCTGTTTTGAGTGCAATTTTGTGGATGGAAATTGACTGGAAAGTCATTGATGTTTATTTTTTCTATGTCGCGTCATTATTTCTTCGCGAAACATGATAAATGTATCTTTTGTCAAAAACCTTGTAACTTTTTAATCCTTTTTTCAATATGCATGAAATTTGGACACACATTGCAAAATTGGAAGTGCTTTTACTCCATAATAAACTTTTTTGGGTATCTTAGAACACTTTTTTTTTTCTTTCTTTGTGACTGTTACATGTTGGGAAATTTTATCTTTTTTTCCCCTGTCCCTCCCTCTAATAACAGAGCACTACATAGACAACAGTGGTCATATTATGATGAAAGTACCTTCATTTGATAGGAAATTCAATTTCCTTTCCAATGGTATGTAATTTGACATACTTTCTGTGGTATTTTATATTCTATGGTAAATCATACTAACCATGGGTGCCGTGTAGGCGAAAATGGTCAAAATACCAAGAACTGCTGAGAGTTAATACGCGCGGCTATGGCAATTGGGATGTACTGACTGACAAAAAATTAAGTTTTGTTTTTATTTTACCATATATTTGACTTTAATAGTGCAGGCGACAGCAAGATCTAGATTCCCTGTCTAGAATCAGTAGTAGCAGGCCTATGCTATAAGTAGAAGCAGCCAGAGAGCCTACAACTGCTAGATCTAGATCTAACTTATGATTGCTATGCCTTTGGGCATTGGAATTGAAATAAAACGAATTTTGCACAGTTCTAGTTACTTTTAGATTCAGCAAGTAACTGTATTTCCAGAATTAATAATAACAAATCTCAGTATAACAATCACTTTTACTTTTATTAGAATAATTAGATCCAACTTTTTTTCTAGAATCTGTTTTGCGCAAACTTAAGATTTTCTCTACTTGTAGAGCACATAATTTACATTGTAATTGTAAGCCTCTGCTCAGTCTTTTAGTATACATAATAAAATACACACACACACACACACACACACACACACATATATATATATATATATATATATATATATATATATATATATATATATATATATATATATATATATATAGAGAGAGAGAGAGAGAGAGAGAGAGAGAGAGAGAGAGAGATCTATATAATCATTTTATGTTGTTTTCGGGATATTTTTAAAACTCTTTTTTTTCAACATGTCATAAAATCAAATTGTGCCATTTTCTTTGAAAAGAATAGAATTAGCAGTGGACTTTTTAGACTCTGATTCAATATTTAAAAAAAAATATGCAAATCAATGAAAATTGCAAATTGATAATAGTTTAGTCCTGAAGAGGATAGGTGGACTCTGGGGTCTGCAAAGCGAAATACTAGGTTTTAGGATGTGAACCCCGGAGTCACCGTAGTGAAATAAGGTTTGGTTTAAGTAAGGATTGGTGGACCCCGGGGTCAACGTAGTGATAAATAAGCAGGTTTAAGGTGGACCCCGGGGTCTACCTAGCGAAATACTAGGTTTTAGGACAGGTGGACCCCGGGGTCACCGTAGTGAAATAAGTATGTTTCTTTAAAGATTGGTGGACCCCGGGGTCAGCGTAGTGAAATAAATAGGGTTAATTTTAAAAGGATTGGTGGACCCCGGAGTCACCATAGCTGTAGAGGAATAAGAAGGTTTAATTAAGGATTGGTGGACCCCCGGGACACCTAGATTAAACCTACTTATTTTACTACGGTGACCGCAGGTTCCACCTATTCTAAAAACCCAATTAGCATTTCGTTAGGTAGACCCTGGGGTCCACCTTAAACCTACCTATTTCACTACGTTGACTCCAGGGTCCACCAATCCTTAAAATTAAACCTAGGTCTACATGTACTGATTCACTACATTGACCCCGGGGTCCACCAATCCTTATTAAAATTAAACCTAGATCTACTGATTTCACTACATTGACCCCGGGGTCCACCAATCCTTAATTAAACCTATATCTACTTATAATTTCACTACGTTGACCA
Organism: Aplysia californica; assembly: GCF_000002075.1. Lineage (NCBI taxonomy): Eukaryota > Metazoa > Mollusca > Gastropoda > Aplysiida > Aplysiidae > Aplysia > Aplysia californica. The sequence continues at coordinate 112,905 of NW_004798446.1, forward strand.
CGGGCTCCGCCAGTCCTACTATAAAATAAACTGAGATCTACTTATTTCACTATGTTGACCCCGGGGTCCACCGATCCTTAGTTAAACCTAGATCTACTACTTATTTCACTATGTTGACCCCGGGGTCCACCGATCCCTAGTTAAACCTAGATCTACTACTTATTTCACTACGCTCACTCCGGGTTTCACATCCTAAATCCTAGCATTTTGTTAGGTAGACCCCGGGGTCCACCTATCCTTTTGGCTAGGTAGACCCCGTAGTCCGCCTATCCACTTTCTTGATAATAACTGAAAACAATACATGCCAGTTGTCATGAATAGTGAAGAAAAATGATGGAAAAAACAGACAATGAGGTAGACTATAATTTATCAAAAAAATTGCAAGTGCAAGTGAAGATCATAAAATAATTTTGTTATTTTCTGGTCATCTTTCCCGGTTTATAAAAAAAATTCAGTGGGCCTACTACTAGATCTATGTATCTGAAGAACATTTTGCTTGCCTTTATTAGCTTTTTTCATGTACATGAAAGCATAGAATATATAGTTTCACACATATATATGCACAATACTTTGAAAAAGAAAGATAAGGTCATTGTTTTTTTTACGGAATCCGATTTACGTTGAGAAAAGCGCTAAAAACAAGTTTAAAAATTTTAATAATGCCCATAATATTAGTATTAGGAATCCGAAATTACTACCTAGTTGGCTTACTCTTTAATAACCATGAGCAGTTAAAAAAAAAAAAGACAATGATATAGGATTTGTCTAAATATGACCATTAGCAATAAAGATTTTGCCCATTTTGTCCAATTATCCTTGCAGGTAAAATCACCCTGCACTGTACCTCAATAAGCACAAAAGGAATATTTCTGTGACTTTGTATATAAAGGTGTGGCCTAAATAAGGTAAGGGAGGGGGATTTAGCTTATTTAGGCCACAGGTGTGGCCTAAATAAGGTAAGGGAGGGGGGTTTAGCTTATTTAGGCCACAGGTGTGGCCTAAATAAGGTAAGGGAGGGGGGTTTAGCTTATTTAGGCCACATGTGGCCTAAATAAGGTAAAGGAGGGGGGTTTAGCTTATTTAGGTCATATGTGGCCTAAATAAGGTCACCCTAATCATAATGCGATTAAACGTAGAAGGACGCAAACTATTTTTAGGTAAGGCGGCCATTTTTTGACATCAGACCGGAACACCCCTCCGATCATGTGACTATATGTAAATAAATCCAACGGGATGGCACAACGCTTTGGAGCGATGTTTTTCAATAGGCTGCGGTTTTTGGTACATATATAGTGCGTACAACTCTAACTAGTTATTAGTACAATTGTACTAGTTAATAACCAGACAGAGTTATTCGTACAATTATTCAAATTTTGGAGGTTGTTGGTAAAAATAAGCCTAGAATCTAGATCACTAGTTCTAGTCATCCAGTTGTTTCTCCCCTGGGTTGAGCATCAATGTAATATAATAACGTTACGGAGTGTCTACGTACATGGTAACCGGGCACGTAGCCTCAGGGTCTACGTACACGGTAACCGGGCACGTAGCCTCAGGGTCTACGTACACGGTAACCGGGCACGTACGGTAGCCTCAGTGTCTACGTGCACGGTAACCGGCAACCGGGCGTGTAGTCTCAATGTCACGTACACGGTAACCGGGCGCGTAGCCTCAATATACGTACACGGTTACCGGCAACCGGGCGCCTCTCATTATCTACGAACACGGTAAGCGGGTATTTAGTTTCTTGGGGGGGGGGGGGGGGGGCTTCTCCCTTCTTGACGTTGACATTAATTTTTCCTTTTTCACCGTGTAGTCTCAATGTCCCATACATACACGGTTACCGTGTACATGTACTTAGTTTCGGGGGGGGGGGGGGGATGCGGAAGGGGGCTTGAGCTAGGTGCATGCACGGTAACTAACTGCTTCGTTCCCTTCATGACGTTGACTTTTTTCCTTTTTTTCACCGTGTAGTCTCAATGTCACACACACGGTAACCGGGCACGTAGCCTCAATATCTACGTACACGGTAACCGGCAACCGGGCGCCTCTCATTATCTACGAACACGGTAACCGGATGTTTTGTTTCTGGGGGCGGCTTGAGTACAGAATACTTCACTTAAGTGTAGAATTCTGTGGGCTTGAGCTAGGTGCACGGTAACTGCTTCGCTCCCTTAATGACCTTGACCTTTTTCCTTTTTCACTCCGCTTTTTGTGTGTTGTGAGCGGAATGTAAATTAAAAAAATGACCCCAATCTTTCATCTGTCATCTTTCCTAAGGGAGAGCAAAATGAAGTGACACTGAAAATCTGCGAATTTGGAACAGAAAGCTAAAATATAGATGTTTACAAAACATGTAATACTATCACGAGAGAGAGAGAGAACGAGACTCAGAAAACAGGGAGAGGGAGAGAGAGGAAGGAAGAGAGAGAGAGAGAGAATTAAAAACGTATGCTCTTGATGAGGTCACACCTCTCTTAAAACAAAAGACAATGAAACCAGGGGATCCTTGACTATCACCCATCCAATGAAACGCTGACCTTTTGTTTAAAAAACGCGGCTTATTAGGTATGAGTATGACCAAAGATAGTACATAACAAGATAGGCCACTTCTCTCTTTGAGCCAATTAAAAAAGTGTCCTCAAAATTTGGTGGCGCCCTCTTCACAAAAGCGCACTCTTTGCGAACAGAGTTACTCTACTTGAGTTATAAAAATTCAAAGTGAAACTAGCAAGTTTTGGGATAAATTTCGGAAGAACGCTTTTTCAAAATGGTTACCCTGACAAAAAAACTCTTCCGGAGGAAAGGGTGATGGTTTTCTTCGTTTAATTTGGCTTTAGAATGAAAGGCGAGAGGTCATTAAAATTTTTAAAAAACCTAGAACTCCACACTGAACGTACCCGATATGAACAGCAGTCGATCTGCGCACGCAAGGAGGTGCTATTCCTATTCTTCTTCTGGAAAAACGAAAGAGAGCTTCAAAACAGACTGCAGCGCCATCTGAAGCAAAGAGCATACTTCCTGCGGACACTTTTTTGGCTGAGTGGCCCATCTTGTTATTTACTATCATTGGTATGACGGATCCCAATTCCGTACAGGGCTTGCACCAATGCATGCTTTTCAGTAGCAGGAAGCTCTAGTAATCAAAATTCTAAATATACAAAAATTTGCTTCCAAGTTCAGTTTTTGTCATCTGATGTTGCCTTCAACCCCACCCCTCCCCCCGACTGTACCTTTTAAAAAAATCAATAATCCGCCTATTCCGGAGCCCTATACTTCGCGCAGCGCGCACGTTGAATGAACTTTGGTGACCCCAACGATCACTGGTACTCACAATGTGATGCGAAAGTACAGGTTCACTGACCGGTCACGATGTCGAGCCCGACAAGACGCTTGTATAACTTTCTTTTTTTTCCGCAAGTGAAAGCACAGGACAATGATTTATTTTCCTGGCGACACAGCGTTTGCAATGCACAACCTGTATGTTACAAATGATGTGTTAATCAGACTGCTACCGGCAAATTTCTGGGTGGTAAAGAAAGCGAAAGAAGATCAAGCTTCAGTACCACGTATACACTTACGCTTGCAGCCAAAGCGCCCTGTTCATACCTAAAACTATCTTTTGTTTTCCAAAGAGTTAGCACTTGCAACAACAAAAAATTTATATAAGTGCTGAAGATTAGAGGTGTTAGTGTTACAAGAGAGTAACAAACACAAAAAGAAGGAAGAGAAAGATAAGGATGATTGATGTTGAATAGGAGAGAAGGAGCAGACCACACCAGAGCACCCACCACCCACCCATTAATACTATCTTTACACACACCACACTTACAATCACACAAAAAAATACATAAACACAGAGAGAGAGAGAGAGGGGGGGGGGGGGGGGGAGAGAGAGGGAGACACACACGCACTCGCGCACATCATGCATCTACACGTGTGAATAGTCTCTAAATATATTTAATACTTAGCATGTTACACACACACAAATCACACAACATACACATTGGATAAAACGATATGAGGATAGCTTTCGGTTGAGTTTGTCAGAAGTAGACTTGACTTTGACTTTGTACATGTAGTTACATTATAAACAAAAATCTCCATAGCCTCACAACGATATTCTCTCGGTCTTTAAACACACACAAATCACACGACATACACAATGGATAAGACAATATGAAAGCTAACAGAGCAAATAAAAAATGAATGACCCAGGACATATTAAAACTAGAGAAGACAGTCAAAATCAAACATGGAAAAGTACATCTTTAGCTATGGTCAACACCCAAAGGCTATAGTATTTGGTCTAATGCTTGCTTTTCTGCACCAAAGAGTGTGACATCACAGCATTTTGAAAACCAATTTCATCTTATTTAAATCACATGGGTCTCAACTCAGAATTCTAAAAAAGGAGGGACTTTCCAGGTGGTCGCCACAGAAAGCCCATTTTCGTGAAACACCCATTATTATTATACTGTTGAACCCTAGAATGCTGAAATGAAAACCATCAATTTATCAAAGCAAGGTTATTTCACACCAATTTGAGGGTTTGGGAGATAATTTCAAGTAAGAGTCACGCACCAAATTTACAATCTTGATTACGTACAGAAAGTGGTGACGCCTAGGGTCTTGTGCGACTTATTAATATTTTCCCTTCATCATATTCGCCTGTATATATAAACTATATAAAAATGAATCTTGCTTTGAGCCTAGAACCAGAATATCAACTGTCATGATTCATATCATATCATATATATAGGCCTATATAATAAACGTGAAAGACAAAAATTAATGCTCTAACTCAAAGTACAGTAGAATAGCCCAAGTAGACCTATTCAGTGTGAGAGGTGTAAAAACTGTGGGAGGGCAAGATGCAGTGATACTGAAAATCTGCGAATCTTGTACAGAAAGCTAAAATATACTGCCACCAATCCAATGAAACGTGAACACTTAGGCCGTTTTCACACAAGGCCTGAACCCATGCACACTTTACTTAGCAGAGAGCTGTAGTAGTTATCAAAATTCTAAACATTAAACATATTTAATTTGCTTCCAGTTTCAGTTTTTTTTGTCCACTGGTGTTGCGTCCAGCCCTCCCCCTATCCCAGAGTGCGTCTTTTTAAAAATACAAATCGGTCTCAAAATCAGCTCATAATCATAGCTTTCAATAGCTATAAAAGTTTTTCGCCAATAACCCGTCTTCAGACTGAATGTGTACGTTCAATCAATGTCTATACAAAGAAGCAGTTGCATTAATTGTCTTACAAGAAACTTTCTAAATAAGAGGTCAAGAGGGGCCTGGACCTGTCACCTAGTAGTGCAGTGCTTACCAACGATGTGCAGCTGTCCAATAAATTACCCACACTTATCAAATGGTCACTTTTCTCTGTGATCTTGAGTGACCATTGAGTCAGGAGCCTATTTTGGGAGGGGGGGGGCAGAGAGAAAGTGGAGATGAAAGTAGGCGACGGAACAGGATTAGAGAGCAGGAAAGGATGTGAAAGGAGAACAATTTTAGTGAGGAAAATATTCCATTGCTGTCAGGTGTCGAACCTGGGACTTTTGAATGAGAGGCGGACACCACCTCTAGACCAAGGCCAGGGCATTGTGGGTTTGCTTTGCATCTAATGAAGGGAAACAAATGCTTGAGTCTTTACTTTTGGACAAGAGGTGCTCATTTTCGTCAGCAGGACTTTGATTAAAGTTTAAACCGAAAGTGTTGATGAAATGTAGACAGAGAATTGACATGCTTGCTGATTTATCCGGATCCACTCTATTTACGAGAATGTTTTTCGTAATTCATTTTGAAGTGTTACGAAAAAATTGATGGTACTCAGTGCTTTGTTTTCTTTTTCCTCAGATGGTTCACTCACTTCTACGCCGTTGGTCTTTGTGCTCACAGTTTCGTATTTATTTTTGTGGTGTCTGGAGCTCTGGGCTTGTTCTTTGAAACTGGGCTGAATGACCTCATCAGATGGATCAGCTGGCCATGTGGTGAATCAGGTTTGCAGAATTGCAATTTTGAAATGATTGAAGAGGATGTGATAAGAGTAGTGATCCAGGTCAACAAATGGCATAACAGAAGTCAACAGAAATGTATAAAAACATATAGAAATAAAGACTCCACATCTTTTTCGGGATTTTAATTTCTTTACAAAGCTCCTTATTTTGAGAGACAGCCTTTTAAACATGAAATTATTAAATTCCTTCTCTTCATTTACATATGATTTGATATTATGTTGGAAAAAAGGGACAAATTTAGTGTGGGTGCCATTAGCTCTAGCAGAAATTATGAATGATAATGCTTAGATGACAGAGCTGGGCACAGGTGGATGGGCATCAATAATCATATACAGTATACGGTTGAACCTTTCCAAGATGAATGGTCCTTTTAAACAGGTGGTCCTCTTGAGCAGCGTCGTTATGATATCTAAAAAAAACTAAAGGGGGTAGGTGGGAGATAGTAGTCATAAGAGCAGGACTGACTGTAGTTTATATTTAATTAATGCTGGTGCAGTAATTAACTTTTCCTTGCTCATCACTTATTTTTTATACAAATATATTTCTCTTCACAGGTATGGAGTGTAGCCCATATCCCTTTCTGTTTGTCTATTTCATGGAATGGATGCAAATCAGCAAACGTCTGTTTGAGTGTGTCAAGGTCAGCCACTTCTCACCGGGCACAATGAGTTTTGTCCACTACTTCTATGGGGTTTTCTTTTACTCATCGTTTGGAATCGGTCTCTTGTCTTCTGTCAAGATGAATCTTGGAGATTTCCCAGGTAAAGATAAAAACTTACGTTTCCTGAAATTTGATTTATGTTTTGTTTAAGTTTGTGTATTTGAGTTTTTTTGTGAAGGTTGCCTTAAAAAGTTGCATTATTTGGTATTCATGGCTGAACCTTGTAAAAGATGAATCCTCACTTTCCAGAACATTTAATTTTTATTTAATAAAGGGTAGGGCTTTGTTTGATTTTGTATCACATAGTATATATTTGGTATGTTCTTTTTTTTTTTCGTCATGGATGGGGGAAAAGAGGCAACTGACCCATGTTATCCTTTCATGAAAGGCTGAAATGTTTGCTGTCCTATGAGTAAAAATTACTCTCGTGTACTCGGCAATTTTGTGTGGTGTCTGGTTTTTCAAAAAATTTCTCTCATGGGGGCTCTCATGGCCTTGAGGTCAAGGTGTTCGCCTCTCCTTCAAAGGTCTTGGGTTCGAATCCGGGTAGCGACTGAAAAAAATTTGTTCTCTCAAATTGTCTCCTTTCACCTTCTTTCCTGCTCTCTAGCTATCTTCTGTCGTCTGCTTTCGTGTCCATTTTCTGCCCCTATCCCCTCACACCCTTTGCCCCCTCCTCTGGGCTTCTGACTTTTTATGCAGCCTTTCTGCTGCTACTCCTTGGCTCCTTCTTACTGCTGTCTCTCAGCCACATCCCTGATAATTGATATTCTTGTAGGAAAGATCTACACCTAGCCTTCTCTGACAAAGGCGAGAAATCTCGGAGGTCCCGTGTGCAAGTTGCACACATCAGAGATCCCTTGGTGGTCTAAAATCAATAAGAGTAGGCTTCAGCGCCACCTGGGCAAAATTCAAAATTTCCGACCTACTAAAAATGTTTAATGTGTCCCATGTGCTCATATGACCTTATGCAATTGCAAGCGCAGTAAAACACTTACCCCCAAAAATGTTTTTCGAATCAATTTTTATTTCTTCACTGCAGCATCCTTTAAAGTTAAAGTAACAATTCAGAAAGGAGATGAATATTCAGATAGAGCTTGTACTCCCTGTTTGGAGAAAATGAAAAATGTTCCTGTGAAGTTTATATGAAGGGTTTGTGTGTGTGGTGTGTGCGTGTTTGTGGTGATTTGGGGGGGTGGGGGGCATTCTCTTGGTGGATTCTACTTCTTATCCTTTCCTCTGTCATTTCTGTCTGTCTGTCTTTTTTTTCTTTTTACTAAGACTTATAACAGTTTTCATCTTGACGTGGTTCTCTTTCACTGAAATACACATAATAATATTTGTTTCTCACCATTTCAGAAACATTACAGTGTTGGTTGTGCTGTAAGGTTGTTACTATGCTGTGGCAAAAGAATACTTCTGTGGGTGGTTGGCGGGTGCTCTGGCGTGGTCTGTTCCTTCTTTTCTATCAAACATCTATCGTCCTTTTCTCTCCTCCTTCTTATTTGTGTTTGTTACTCTCTTGTACTTGTAACACCTCTAATCTTCGGCACTTTTATAACTTTATTGTGTTGCAAGTGCTGTAATACTCTTACTAAAACTTAAAGAATATTTCAGAAAAAAAAAAATCATTATCATTTGGTATCGTAATTTTTCATTTTATTGATTATTTTTTGCAGGTACCATACCTAGAGAAGAGCTGCCGTATATTTGTGCTGGTGTTTGTGTTTTCTTTGTTGCGTGGTACTACCAACATCAAAGTATGCTGACTCTGGCCTCTTTACGCTCGGGGGTCAAAGGTGTGTGAGTGTGTGGTCATAATTTTCACTTTTAACCATCTCCTTATGGTACCTTTTGACTTTTGGATGTTATGCCTATATGAATTAAACATTTTTATTATTAAAGAGACAGAAAGAGTGGGCTTATGCTCTTCTCTGATAGAACGGGATTACCCTTGCCTTTAACTCTTTATCTCCGAGGGGCCCTTTTTTGGTACTAAATCTAAAAATGGTAAAAATGTCATTAAACTGGTGATTAAATAAGAACAAGTGAACCTATTTTGATAGTTCTTCCTCTAATGAATGAACTCCTGATAAAAGAGACCTGTTTTTGGCAATTGCCGAAAAGTAATTTCATGTCGGAAGTCGTTGTGAGAGAATGTGCCCTAGCTGCTGTCACTGCAGCTGCTCACCAGCTCAGCGGCGTTTCCTGCCGTGAGCCGCTGGGTGGAGATACAAAGTTAGGTCTCAATTTGTATCACCATCAGATAAAGTGCCTGGTAGTGTGTGAGTTAGATAAGAGTCTGTCCATCTGAGAGAATACCACGATTTTCCTGTCTCGTTGTTCTCTTAGAGAGGAAGACTCGAGAGTCCGAAAATCATAAACTAAGAACATTATGTCATCGATGTATCAGGTCAGTTGCTGTTGCATGATTGTTTTTGAAAGTCGTCGCAAGGTCTGGAGGGGTTGAGTTAATTTCACATTAATGTTTTTCCAACTCCCTGTTTTTGGAAAACCCTTCGTAAGAGTTAGTACTCAGATGTCATGACAACTGGCACGAAGCTCAATGTAAAAATAATTTGAACAGATGATAAAAAAAAACGCTCACACTGTCTTTCAGTTGGGGTCTGAGAGGCCAGTCGAATGTAAAAATATTGTGGAGTCCACTCGTTCCAAAATCTGCGGGACTGAGGATCTTCTTGAATAGCTTTGGTTTTGGTTTAGAGAGATCACTCACATAGTCAAGAAAAGAATCGAGGGTTCTATTTTCGTTCATGTTACCGCTGTTTTCGTTTTTGGATTAACCATGTTCAGTTTAAGGGGACTCCTGTATAAAATTTTAATTATGTTGGGTCTGCCAGGCCTTCTGAGTGTTGTGTGTTGAACAGGATTGTTATTTGTGTAAAAACAGTGATAGTTTGTATTTTCTCTATTTATGGCGGGGGGGGGGGGGGGGAGTTGTTACTTTTTTCTTGTAACACCTTTAATCAGTGGCACATATATGACTTACTTGTGTTGCAAATGCCATAAAACTCTTACTAAGACTAAAACTAAACTACTTTAGATTTTATCTCTTTGTGTTGTTGTGGTTGATTCCAATGCATACCTACTTTCAAGAGTCATATTTTGTTTCTTTTTTTTTTTTTATCACCAGAAAAAGCCTCTACCTCCCATTACATTCCGAGAGGTCACCTGTTTGGGTTTGTCTCCTGCCCCCACTACTTCTGTGAGATGGTCATCTACGCCTCCTTTTGCTTGGTCTTCCAAGGCAGGAACAGTTTTCTCCTGGCAGTCACTCTGTTTGTGTGGGTGACCCAGATAGTCTCAGGGCTGCTCACTCATCGGTGGTACTTACAGACATTCCCTAGCTATCCCCGGGAGAGAAGAGCAGTGATTCCGTACTTGTTGTGACCTCAGTGAGAAAGTCAGGTTGTGTAGTGGAGTGTGAAAGAAACCAAAGATCTGCCCATCTGAATGTAGGTCTGTGTGTATGTCTCTTGTTTGCTTTTTCTACTACTTTTTTATCTTTTTCTATCCCTCTTTCCTTTTTGTCTACTCTCTTTCTATATGCTGTCAAGCCCACACATAGCAAATAGATTTTCAGGTCACAAATGTTTTCTTATATTTTCTTTTGTCAAAAAAAAATTAAAACTGCGAGGGTAAATCTAATTAATTAACCATGACACCTATTTTGATTTTTTTGAAGCAACTCTAATGAGAGGGGGGGGGGGAGTGTGCCGCTGCTGTTTGAGTATGGGTGTAGGCCAACAACCTTACTATCTTCATCTGCATGGGGGGGAGTTTGCTGTCGTATGAAGGCATGTTTCTGGTATTGTCACTACATATGTCAGCTCACTTCTTCTTTAACAGAGATTACGTACTAAACACCAGTTTGTTGGTGTTGTGCAAAGCTTGGTCAAAGTAAATTTGTTGAAGAGAAGCGGAAAGGTTTGTCGTAGAGAAAAATCAGCTCTCACCAGAAGTGGATTTTAAAACAATGTCATAAACCCAAATATGCAAATCTAAATGACTATGAACCAAGGACATACCAAGCCAGGACTGATAGCAGGCGAGAGGTTGGCGGCCAGAGAGGTCGGCTGACTCGTGCGACATGCAGGATCACCTTGCCGTCTCCGATTACACATGCTTGCCCACGTGTGCTTTGCAGTGTGGTTTTGTTACTGTTGACTAGTCCCTGTATTGTTTGACTATTGATGTTCAAAGAGAGAGAGAAAGAGAGAAGGGGGGGGGGGGAAGAGAGAGAGAGAAAGAGAGAGAGAGAGAAGGGTGATGGTGAAGAGAGTTCGTAATCACACCAAATATTCTTCATTGTTTAAGAATGCAGGAGAAGGGACCTATATTATGCTACAACATACAATATCATATGGAGAAAAGCAAAAATTAAGTCCGAATCAGTCTCACAGAAATTTCAATTTGTAATACAGTCAAACCTGCCCTGGCCACATGTACAAATGGCACCTTTCCAAAGTACTCGAGCACTAGCAAAAACTTCTCAGACGTCAGCCACTCATTGTCATTTACAAGCCCCAAACTGCCCTCGGGGACATTGTTAATCATAATATGAGGCTGGAGCCGCTCCTGTGGAAATACAAATACAATAGCACAAATAGTGATGAGCTTACCGCTCTCTCTGCTCGTCATCTGTCCATCTTACCTTTTTGGTGAAAACTTTTGGCATCCCCTGGACAGTGGTGAATCCTGTTTTGTCGAGATTATAGATTTTTCTTCCCTCAGAAACGGTGACAATTTGATTGTCAAACCATTCACAAAGTAGGACGTCACTGTCCTCATCAACCCTGAAATCAAATATCTCTCCCCCCCTTTCTTTTTGAGATCTTCCAGTGCCATCAAAGGGCACGGCCTTGTTTTGTTGGATCTGAATTTGCAGATGGCATTTAGATTTCGATTCCTCAACTTGGAGAGAGATCTGGGGATGCAAAATAGTTATCAAAGAATACATGAGAATCTTCAGGTTGACCTTTTATCAACTGTAGGACAACCTGTCCAGCCCTCTCTATCTTCTCAAAAAAATCCTCATCTGATTTCAGACTTTTATCCCCTGCAAAAGTAAATTTGTGCCCATAACCTGATTGGTCAGCATGCACCCAGATTTTGTACCCCCATTTCTTGGGCTTTTTAGCCATGCACACTTTGAGGGAGTGTTTGCCCTTGAAGGGGACCATCATCTCCTCAACTGCTATGCAGTTCTTAGTGTCTGCACACTTGAAAATGTTCATTCAATTTTTGAATGTTCGGTCTTACTTTGAACAAGTTGTCATACTCTGGGTGGCCATTTTGTTTCATAAGAATATTGACATTCACATGGAGGAGTGACAAGATCTCCTCAAATCGATTTACTGTCATATGGTCAGCTTCATCAGGCTGCCTACTTCCAGGGGCCCGATACATACGACTAAAAGGCAGATCAACATGAACGTGCAAATGCCTAGAAATGTTTTCATCTGCTGAGATGTAATTGTATCAACATGTGATCTCTTCAAAGCAATTTTTTGGTCTGTTTGTTTCAAGTACTAGGAGATCGACCACGTCGTCTTCAAAGTGGGCTGTGAACATGTCCAATTGTGTGCGGGCGGCAATGACAGATCCCACCGGTCGTAACTCATTGGTCAACCTTGCACGATATGGTAAATCTTTCTTCGCCAAGTGCCAAATGCGAGGGGTAGAATCGGAAGCTTCACTGTGAAAGAAGAAGAATTTTTAAAAAATTGCTTGTTACTGGTACTATCCATCGAAGCAAAGGGAAAAATATCACATGAAAAATTATTAAGTTCATTACCTTCGGCCCCCACCCCTGGAGTGCCCCGGACTACCCCGGACAATGTAAATGTTTTGAACAAGTGTACACATGTGACAGTGCCACGGGCCTCTAGCTGACCTGAACTTTATTTTTCCACGCTTCTTTTTCGTTTTCGGTGACAAAGTTTCTTGGACTTGCTTGGCGTACTGTTGCCTGTGAAGGTATTGTCTGCTGAAGTCACAGTTCCTGCCCTGCGCGAAGGCCGCATCAGCATCTGCAAGTTCTGCTTCTGTTGATCTGTTGACAGTTTGTACCTCTGCTCCGGTGATGTGACGGTGCCAGGACATTTTTCTCCAATCCACACAAGCAGTACGCTGTGGTTCAGGATTCTTTGTGAGGACAAGATTGTGCAGGACATCAACCAGCTGTGGTAGTTGTTGAGGAGTCCGACACACGAGATGGTTAAGGACTGCATTCAGACTTTCTGCATTGTTGGTGTAAGTAGGCGTTGGCAGGCATCCATCCCAGAAAAGTCTCAGAACGTTATCCTTCAACTGATCAGCGAGTTTCATAAAATACGCCTCGTCATTCGCTAGCCACTGGGCTCCTGCTTTGGCCTCTCGTATGTTATATTCAGCTCTGTCGACCGACTTGATCAACATCCGTGTCAACAGCTCATTCTCCCCGTTTCTTCTGGCACTGGGTCAACAACCTGAACAATAACCGTCTTACCAACCTCTCATGCAGACACAATTTTAGTTAGTGTGCCAACAGCTTGGTTGTACATGTTTCCTCAATGGCATCTGACTTTCAAGTGTGGCAAGTTGTTTGGAAATATTCAGTGCAAGATTAAATCGCTGGTGCTGTGATTTCACAGGGTCACGTCGCTGAGCTGCCGACAGATTTAATGTTGCTTCTGCACTAGAGGCACGAAGCACCAATTGTCCTTTGTGTTGTGGGCTGTCCACGTCAATAAACACAGGAACTGGGTTTTGCAGTAATTTGCGAACCTTGTGAAAATGGCTCTATCTTGTCCTTTTCTGCGACTGGGGTAGTCCATGTTTTGAAAATCTCACGACCTTGGGGTGGCGTTGGTAGCCTAGTGGTTAGGCTACCGGACTCATAATCGTGAGATTGCGGGTTCGGGGGTTCGAGCCTCAGCTCGGTCCTACGTTGTGTCCTTGGGAAAGGCACTTTACACGTACTTCCCACTTGGCTCGGTCGTATCGGAGATGGACATTAAACTAGGAGGTCCCGCCTCTTAAATAACCTAATAGTGTTGATAGGGGCGTTAAACCCATACCATTTCACCATTTTCTCACGACCTTTTCTACCTATCAGATACAGGAACGTGGAACACTTTGTCTTCTCGGGTTCATCCTTCAGTGTTAGTTCAATGTAGAGACGTATTTCTTGTTCCCACATAGTCCATTGGTCAAATAAGGAATGTGTATCGTTGAAATTCAGTTCGTCTGGGGGCCTTAGCTTCGACATTGCTTGCTATTTTGACGATTCTGAGTTTTTTTCTGCCAGTCTTAATTTTGTGCCCAATCTGGACAAACCTTTAAAAAAAATTGATGTGACGGGTTTGCGAAGTTGTCTGCTAGGAAATCTGGGGTGCACCTTTATCGATCGACTCTCATGAGGCCTTTCTCTGACTCTTCTTGGTCAATTTACGGTCTTCTGGTCTATTCCATTACTTCATCCTCTTACCATTGCTTTCACTAGACTATTGCACATATTTCTGACACCTTGTTGTGGGCTGTCCACGTAAATAAACACAGGAACGACTGTGGGAACTTTCAGACAAACTTTAATGTGACATGACAGTCACCATTCCAATTATCAAAAGTTACCAGCTAGGCCAAACATAATTATAAGCCAGGCGCTCTTGCCTAAAAGAGGCCAAATGATATTACAACACTTTGTAATACTTCTTTGTCCACCATGCAGCACATAATATATATCTCTGTCATAGAGACATATTCCATGCATCTCTCGCAAAGCAAGTACATCCCTGCATGGCAGTGACATGGCTTTAAAAAAGCCACAGATGCATGCCGTCGTCGTTACCTGCAGTTCTCCCCATTCACTTTACAGACTAACTGCAGTTCCACTTCCTTCTGGAAATTGTATATTTCTTGCTAGTTCATATTGTCTTTTGACGTAGCTGAAAGCAAAAGGTGTCAAGTTCTTTTGATAATCTGAAACTGCAGTCTGCCCCACGGGGAGAGCAGCTGGAACTTTTTGGAAGCTTTCAGTTGCTCTGTGGTGCTTTTCTTGCTTAGGAAAATCGAAACATGTCATAAGTTCTTTTGTGAACATGAGAAGGTTGGACTTTTTTCCCACAACAGATTTATTTTTTGGCTTCTAATCGATTGTTAGTTCTATTCATCAGATGACCAGAATCGGCTTTCAATCTTTCCATCCACTCTTGTTTGATTGGGTACCAGTTGGCATGGAAGTAAGTCAGAAGACATTCGTTGCCTGTCTCTTCCAGCAGTTTCATGTTCACTTTGTGCTCAGTCTCCCTGCGTGAGTAGTAGACAAGTTTTTGAAGAATCTCTAAAAAAGTGATTTGTCTGACCACTAGAGCTGTTCATGCTTTTCTCCGTCACTTCTCAGTGGAATGTTTTTAAGGTGTGAAAGAGGTAGATTAGAAGACTTGCTTCTTGAAATTCTTCCCGTATGACTCCTCTTTCGGTCCAATCTTTATCTGCCATAAAGCATTGAGTGTTTGTGATTCATTCTGCTTCTTAAAGCAGGAAACCATGGTTTTCATTGTCACTTTGTCCTCTGATTTAACTATCCAGATGGCAACCACCTGGCTTTCTCCATTTCCATCCACGCCCAACATGATGTACAGAGGCATGCCAAGGTTATTGACCTTGTAGGTAGCACCTACGAGAATCACTTCCAGAAACACCAGAAACATTTCTTGCCATTATCTTCTCTGGTAAAAAAATGTCTTCAAGAACACCCCCCTCTCTGAAGTACCTTCATTGTGGCACCTGCAAAGTTAAATATATCTTAAAGTTAAATGCATGATGTCGATCATTTTTAAAAAAGCATACAATTTATACAAAGGCGTTCACTTCTGTAATTCACTCCCTTTATAGATTTTGTTTGTGGCAAACAAGATCAAGATTCTGGTTTGTGAAGTTTGTGATGTAATATGTCATTGATGCTGCTGGGGTGGAAGCAATTTAATTTGGTAGATATCCATATTTAGGTCTTTTGGGGAAGTGTATCTAGCTTCAGATATAGATTTCTAGCTGTAAAACTGGATGATGGTATTGTTGAGAGTGGAAGTTGAGGATGTGAATGTATTAGTTTGATCTAGTCATGTGAGCAGGTTGTTCTTGCTGTTGTAATTAAACGAGAACAACTACACCTATTACTACAGGTACTTACGAATAATTGGGACTGCGTATTTTTAGAAATGCTTAAATGTGTGTTTTGTGATGGAACTTAGTTTTTTGATCTGGTACGACTTTTTTTTTTACCTTTTCACCCCGTTGCTCAAAAATAGCTTTGCTGACAAGTGGGACCTTTCTCCAGGCACACAAGCATTTAAACAACTTGAGTGCTCACAGTGCAGTGCGTTTGGGGAGGGGGTGTCCAAAAAGGAGTCAGAGTGAGAGAGAGAGGGGGGGGGGGGAATATCCATGTATGTATTGTACACCTGCTGTGATAATTCTGTCATTTGTTGGCATGGGCTGGTTCTTTGTCCAGGAATTTGCAATGATATGATTGAGTTTGTAAGTGAAGGAAAGGGAAAAAGAGTAAGGTTTTGTGTGTGTTTTTACTGTGCTGCTATGCATTTGATATCTTACTTAACACTATTTTGCAAGGGAAGCCTGATAGTTTCTACTTTCCGATCGAGTTGTAAGGGTGCCTTTTTAGACTTCACGGGGGCCTCTTCAGCGACAGGCTTCATCCGAACTCTTAAGACTGAAACCATGGAATAAAAGCATTTGTATGAAATGGCAACAAAATGTTTGCTTGCTATTAATAGACTGTGGTCGTAATGAAACTGCAACTCTATATACAAACTGTCAAAATATTATGCTCAGAACCTTACGTAACAAAATTTTTTCATCTCTAATGAAATTATATCAAATGAAAGAAAGAGTGAGTCTGTTCAGCTAGTACTTGGGAAAAGAAGCATTTGATTTAAAGTTCTGGTCTTCTGTAATGATGCAAGACTAGAATTATTGTACGAAATACACAACTAAATTTCATTGACCACACCACATGACCAAACAGTCCACAACAAACCCAAACCCAGTGAATGAATTCTCAATATATTCCACTTACCATAAGATTTTCGGGTTCTGTCATTGTCACCTTCATTTACGGTGAAGCTTGTGTCCTGTTCCCCGAAAATCTCAATTGATGTTGAAATGCAAGATCCTTCCCTTCTGTTGCTGCCATTTCCTTGGTTCCGGGTAGGCCTATGATTTTTTATCGGTTTTGGAAGGAAAGCGCTTCTGTTGCTGCCATCTCCTTGGTTCTGGGTAGGCCTATTTGTAATCGGTTTTGGAAGAGAAGATCTTCCACTCCTGTTGCTGTCATCTTTAGATCTAGTCTCAGAGCAGCCTGTGTCCCGATACTGGGATATTGTTATTGGCGCTGAAAATGTAAATATCTGTACGTTGTCACCGCCATCTTCATTACGTCTAGTTTCCTTGGCTTTGAAAAGCAAGAAGATTATTCGATTTTGTCTCCTATAGTTCTACTCTTCATGGTGCAGTCTGTCTGCTGCTGATACTGGGAGTTTGTGACCACCTTTGAAAAAGAAAAAAAAAAGAAAATGGAATTTAGCGGCACCGTCATGTCTTTATTTGAATACACAAACTGTATTAGTATGAATCCAAGCTCAAAATTTCAATACCCGTTGCTACCGCGCGGGCATAGCCCAAAAATCAAACAGGAATGATATTAGAGATATATACTAAAACGGGCTTAAGCTCCCGCGCGAGCAAAGCCCATTAATCAAAGTGGAACGAATAACATTAAAACTGGCGTAAGCTCCCGCGTGGCAAAGCCCAAAATCCAAGTAGAATATAGGATTTTATATTAAAACGGGCATAAAAGCTCCCTCGTAGGTAAAGCTCAAAATCAAAGTGGAATATTACATATATTAAAACAGGCATAAGCTGTCGAGCTGGCAAAGCCCAAAATCAAAGTGGAATAAATAATGTTAAAACGGGCATAAGCTGCCGTGCGGGCAAAACCCGGAACCAAAGTAAAGAGAATATTTCGTCGTGAACAACATAGGGATACACTCGTGACAAATTAATGCTCATTAATTCTAGAACAAGCAGTCATGGTAAGAATATCTAAACTACCTTAGTATTTAATCTTCAAAATCTATATTATTTATAGTGAGACAGTTTAATATAAGAAAAAAGCTGGATTCTTCATTTATTGTGATAATCGTGAGATTGCGGGTTCGGGGGTTCGAGCCTCAGCTCTGTCCGACTCTGTGTCCTTGGGAAAGGCACTTTACACGAATTTCCCACTTGTCTCGGTCTTTTCGGAGATGGACGTTAAATTCGGAGGTCCCGCCTCTTAAATAACCTGTGTTGATAGGGGCGTTAAACCTATGCCATTTCACCGTTTATATATTGTGATGGTTGTATTACAGAGACAAAAAAGAAATGTCATTCATAGCAGCAACAGATGCAAACATGTCAGAATGTGTACATGTATTATTTTCATGTTTATACAATATTTATATCTCTATCACATAAAAGATGGTTCATAAAAAGGTCTGACCAGACAAAAGTTGTGGTAAAACCTAAATGACATTCTTGTACAAGCTAGATTTTATCTAACTAAGAGATAATTTGTCATGTGGATGTTCTGGTTGTATCAAAGAGACGACTTTAAGAATGTCACTCATTCCGGCAACGGATGCCACCACAACAGAATTTTCTAATTTTCTAAATATCTTCAACCTCTCACGGGAAAGAAGCATCGTAAAAAAATGACTTGGTAGAAACTTGTCAGAAGACCCAAATAAGATGTTTGTATACGAGTTAGATTTATCTGTGAGGTATATTTTTTCTTGTGGAAGTTCTGGTTGTATCAAAGGGACGAAGGACGAATGTCCCGCGTTCCAGCAACGGATGCCACCACAACAGAATTTTCTTACTTTCTAAATATCTATTAAAAGTTTGGATTGTTTTGGGGGAATTTTCCAAAGGTTTCCATGTACAATGTACTTTGTTTGCTCCTATCAGAGATGGAAGTTAAATTTGGAGATCCAGCCTCTTGAATTACCTTACATTAGGCATTAAGGCCTTGCCATAACATATATTGTCTACACATTGATACATGTACAAACTTTTCCACCATTTTGAACAATAAAATTCACACAATTTAAAGATACAACTTTCTTTTTTTCTTTGATGTATCGTTTTGAATTTGAGTTTTGGGGTGGTGGTGAAGGCCATTGAGGTTCGGGGTCTTCCTCTCTTTTGCTCTCCCTGTGTAGAACCAGAACTAACTCAGGAGAACCCTTGCTATTGGTTCTTCCAACCCCCAGTGACATTTGTTGTAAATGGAAGGATCTGTGTGGCCTGGTTTCCAGTTGTGTGTATTTCTGTCCCTGTGGTTTTATGCACCCTGCATAATTTAGCAAAATTTGATTTTTTTTTTCATAATTTCTGATTATTTTGTTTTATTATTCTTTGTTAAAATTAACAGAATCGCATAATTTCCTTTTTTTGGCTGATTTTGCATAATTTCAAAATTTTTCATGCGTAAAACGATGGGGGCAGGTATTTTTCGATCTTCAGTGGCGCAAGTGAATACTCAGAATCTGTTTACTCGTGTTGGACCAGATCTACATAATTTTTGCAGGGTTTTTAAAAGATTTTCATCGGCTTCAGAATTCAGCGGTAATGGTAGTAGTAGTAGTAGTAGTAGTAGTAGAAGAAGCACATTATTACTGTTATATAAATGTACATGTAATTACATCAAAAGACACAACGATCATCTCTGATAGATCAGTTGAGTGGGTGGAAAGCCTTCAGAACTTGTTAAATTAACAACGTCTAAGGATGCCCTGTTTAGAGTTCGGACCAGGGTCTTTTGCGCCATAGCTGGCATAGCACCAGATAACCAGATAACTAACCCAACTATCTACGTTAGAGTTAGAGTCTGCTTGAACTTAAACTGAACACGGTGGTCCATTTGAAAACAGCAGTAAGCCGACCCGACAGACATTAAAACCCCTAAGTTTTTTCCCCACTATTTCAGGGGGCTCTCGTGGGCCAGAGGTTAAGGTGTTGGCCTCTCATTCAAAGGTCCCGGGTTCGAATCCGGGTAGCGACCGAAAAATTTTCTTCTCTAAAATTGTCTCCTTTCACCTCCTTTCCTGCTCTCTAGCAATGTTCTGTTGTCTGCTTTCATTTCCACTTTCTGCCCCCACCCCCTCACCTCCTTTGCTCTCTCCTCTGGGCTCCTGACTCTTTCTGCAGCCTTTCTACTGCTACTCCTTGGCTCCTCCTTACTGCTGTCTTTCAACCACACCCCTGATCTTCTGGTAGGAAAGATCTACACCTAGCCTTCTCGGACAAGGGCGAAAAAATCTCGGAGGGCCCGTGTGCAAGTTGCGCACGTTAAGGTGAACTAGGTACAGCTGAAATGAAAATTTTTGTTTGGGCTCTAAATTAAGTGTACTGGGATTCCCAATAACCAGTATGGGTCAAGAAACAAAAACACACTATCCCTATATGATTTCACTGTCAATTTTAAAAATTTTTTAGATGCAAAGGGTTCGACAGACCAAAATTTGCGCAAATTGTTGGCAGGGATTCTGAAAAAGATTGAATTGATACAGCCTTGATATTGTCACACAGAGTTTGTGTATATACAACCTGCAACGTACTAAAGATTTACTTTCCTAAGTCTCATACTTTTCTTGTAACTGCCCTTTTAGTGTCATATACGATACTTGGACAAAAAAATGATCACAAATCAGAGTGATACTGTCAATCTTTTTAACACTGACGGAAGACTTATTACAATATCGCAATATTCTTTTAGTACGTTGCAAACATATTATCTAGAAACAGTCATGCAAAGTTGGATTCAGCTGCGACGAGTACTTTTAGAAATATCTCTGCCAAGGTGACCCACCCCCCTAAGAAAATCATAGTTTTTAGAAAACTTTAAAAAACACGAATTCATACCATTCTATTACCACACAATGTTAAAATACATGGCATATGTGAGCACTTTATAGATGTTTTGGACACTTGAAAATATTTCCAATCGATAAAGCAGATGTTGCTCAACTAAAATAGTCCAAAATGGAAAAATCGGTTTTGGATACCAAAATCGACTTTTTAGGCTGCCGTGGTGTACCTTAAAGATCCCTTGGTGGTCTAAAATCGATTAGAGTAGGCTTCGGCCGCCACCCAGGCAAAATTCAAAATTTCCTACCAACTGAAAATATTAGAAGTGTCCCGCGCGCTCATATGACCTCTGCAGTTGCGAGCGCCGTAAAACACTTTACCAAAAAAACAACAAAAAACCCCCACTATTTCAGCAACTTCCAAACTAAAAACTCAGCTGCTAAACTGAAGAAAATTCATTGGTCCTTCGGGTTTCGATTTAAACGGACTCCGTTGTTTGTGTGCTCTTGTTTCTGGTAAAGTGTGTGGTTGGAATAATCTGCTTCTTTCTTTCCATCCATTATTTCTTTCTGTCTGTCTTGTCTTTTTCCTGAACCAGTGTCTGTGGTGTATTGGCTTGGCGCTTAGTTGTCATAACACACAGAAGACTGGAGTCCAGTTCATGTACGAGGGCTGTCCCACGGAAAACCGGAATTTGGCTGTACAGTCGAACCTGTGTAAGACGGCCACCCATTGTCAAGGTGAAAAGTGGCCGTATACGACAGCTGGCCGTCTTAGGCAGGACTGATCAAGATGAAGAAAACGAACCATTCCTATCTGAGAAAACAAAACCTTCCTTTCTGAGGTCCCAACCGAAGGTAGATCTAGTTGCATTGCTGTTGTTATTATTTTTGTTGTTGTTTTCGCTGGTTTATTTTTCTTTTGTTGCTGCTTTTGTGCACGGGTGACAATAAAACGAAATGTGTCAGACAAGGGGGACCAAGTGCTATGGTAAAACAAACACACGTGTCGCTACCACTCGGAGAACGAGCGACGCTTCTGTCACAAGTTCATGCTGACGTCCATTGTTACTTTGCTACAGACTGGGTAAACAGTGACCACTCGTCTCACTTTCGATTTGTGTATGGGTTCTGGGCGGGGCTTATGGGTTATGAGGGATCACACGCTTCCCTCCCCAGCAGATGAAAATTAATTTTGTTACCTATTGGTCAACAGTGGGAGGGGCCTACGCAACATGATCAGTTGGAGGGACTACTTAACAACGACAGGTTTTTAGATTATGATGGCTCGCCCACAACACCAGGGGCCAGTGCTTGATTTATGACAAAGCGTAATGGAGTCACTCAGGTGGCCGTTTAAGACAGGTGTTATTGCTTTGTGTGATAGGGGTTGTGTGTTGAAATATGGTGGCCGCGTTGGACAGGTGCCCGTTTTACACAGTTAGATTATATAGAAAAAACGCAAAGGGGGGGGGGGGGGAATGGAAAGTGTCCGTTTGTACAGGTGACCGTCTTATAGAGGTGGCCGTCAGGACAGGTTCGACTGTAATTTGAAAACTATTCAATATTTTCCCATTCTGTAAACGCACACTTGTAAAACAATCATTTAGAAATTTTCCTATTGAGCACCATGTGCATCACACAAACCAAACGAGCACAGCAGTTCTCAAAAGATGGCTACCCCCTTGGAAAATTGGTCAAGGGTAGAAGTGAGGTCTGTCATTCGGTTTCTGACCGCAAAAGGTCTCAAACCTCTAGAAATACACACTGAAATAAAGTCAGTTTATGGGGAGAAAGTAATGGCAAAGTCACAGGTATATGAGTGATGTAGTAAGTCCAAAGCCGGGCACTCCGATATCAATGACAAAGTTTACCCAGTATCTTGTTTTTCTGCCAAGACTGAGGACAACAAGAGTCGCGTTAACGAACTTATTCAAACAGACAGGCGCCTAAAAATTCGCGAAATTTGCGAGTCGCTAAACATTTCAAAGTCGACTGTCTATAGGATAGAGTTTGATGAGCTGCACTATTGAAAGGTCTCTGCTTGATGGGTTGGGACCGAAAAAGACCAGCGGGGTCATTTTGCAGCATGGCAACACAACGCCACACACCGCAAACGTCACGAAAGACTGGTTCCAAAGGTTCGGCTAGGAAGTTCTACTACACCCCCCTCACAGTCCTGACTTGGCCCTGTCAGATTATCACCCTTTTGAACCACTGAAACGCCATATTTCTGGACAGCGATTCACCGACGACGAAGACCTCGTGGAAGCCGTGAACGATTTGTTGAAATCCCTTAACGAAAGATTCTTCAGAGAGGGTATCTTCTCCCAGATCCAGCGATGGGAAGAATGTGTCCAGCGGGATGGTGATTACATTGAGAAATAAAGCACACGTTGAGGTATGATGTGTTACAGTTTTATTATAATAGGACAAAGATTTTTGCTTTTACGGACCTTTTCCGGTTTTCCGTGGGACAGCCCTCGTATCCCACAATTCAGACACAAGGAACTGTGGAGATGATTTTTATCGTGTGTCCTGGTCTTTCTGATGGGTCATTGTATCACACTCCGTCCGAGTTTGCGCTGACAGGCAAGGTCAAAACCAGCCTCCTTAATGTCTAAATAGTGTCGGGTGGTGGGAGGGGGGGGGCATATAAAAAAATTACTGAATAGCTGTTTTTGTGTTGATATACTCAACTAGAAAATCTACCTTAAAAGACAAATTCTCTGCTGTCTGATACTGAAATCAGTGGGACTGAAAAGTAGTTGAAGATTGTGGATTTTCAACTTTTGGCTGTGGGTCCATGGATGAGGCAGTTAGTCACTGATTTGATCGGTGAAATACTTTTACTGTTTTTAAAATTTGTTTTCAATGGCAGGTGGTTGGTGAGTACTTCGGTGTGGTTCACTCATTTTTCCTCATCAAACGACGTGGCGTCGGTGGCCTAGTGGTTAGGCTACCGGACATTTTCCTCTCTTCTTTTGTATGTTTGTCACTCTCTTGTGACCTGCTATTTCCGGGTTGCCTTGATAGTTGAAGCAGACCTTGTGCTGTTGAAGCAAGAGAGGTGGGCAGAGTGGGTCTGATTCCCCGTAAAGACTTCTCCGTTGACACCCACCCCTTGGCGCTCATATGACCTTATGCAGTTGCGAGTGCTGTAAAACCCTCTACTATAATAAAGTAAAAATAACTCTCTTGTTACACTCTTTGACACTTATATATGACCTAATTGTGTAGCAAGTGCCGTGCGATTCCTTACTATTTATAACGAAATGAAACAGCTAACTAATGACTTGACGGTTACATTGTTGCAGTGTATTCTATTTTTTGCTGTTGAAAACTAAGTACATGTACATATAAATGGACATAAGTGTTAATGCAAAATATATTTGTTTATTGTTTTTAAAGGAGTACAATCATTTTGAAAATGGATATATTATATATGTATATATATATAAAAGAAGACAGTCTTATGTAAGATTATACAACTGTAATCCCAGATGGCTTGTTTAAAACTGTTTCTACAGAATCAATAAAGATTAATGTGAAATCAACCAGAAAAGTAATACATGTACATGTCAAATGTATTTAAAAAAAATGTTTTATACTTAAAACCAAACCAAAATGGGGGAAATCGACATATATAAGTAGCAAAGCAAATAGATGGGTGCGCCGTTGTAAGATTATACTTTGTTTAAATATTTATTTCCGTTTCATTTTTCTGTTTTGGTATCACTTTAAATTGTTGCCAATAAATGATGTGTCCTAGTTGTTTGCAGACTGTTTCTTGTTGTTGTTGTTGTTGTTTTTTTTGTGTGAAATGTGTTAGTTGCAAGAAATGGAAGCATCAATTAATTATCTACTAGAACTAAAAAAAATAAAATAATGAATGCACTTCTGTAACGATACATTTTTTCTTCTTTTGCACGCAAATGAAATGGAACGATGACAATGCACAACATGAGCTGACATAGCATTGCTTAAAGGGGTATACTGGCATACTGTACACGTGTTAGTGAGTGGTTAGCAGGTGCACTGGTGTGGTTTGTTCCTTTTTTCCTATCAAACATCTATCATCCTTATAAATCTGTGGTCCTTCTATTCTTTGTGTGTTTCTCTCTAGTATGACCTCTGAATTTCAGCACTTATATGACTTATTTGTATTGCAAATACCGAACATAAAACTCTTACTACCCCCCCCCCAAAAAAAACCCCCCCACAAAAAACAAACAAAAAAACAAAAACACAACAAACATTTTAAAAAAATTAATTAAGAAACGTATTTTATTGTTTGGCAGTATCTAGAGTAAAACCAAACAAGGGATTAAGTTAAACGTATAAATCAATCCTAACGTGTATGTGGTTCTTTGGATAAAAGTCTTTCTGTTTCTATTGAAATCTTTTTCGTTTCCCAGAAATCTCATTAAGACTGTAACTATTCTACAGAATGTAGATGTCTTTAACTTAACCTTTAACTTTTAACCTCTTTTGACACAATTTCTATCATTTTGGAGTTGAGCTGCTTTGTTCCTGAACACCAAGGCTGACCCAGACTAAGATATTATAATAGCTCGTTCGTCAATGTTTGTGACAAATACATCCGCAGATAATATTTCTCCTGCAGCTGTTTGACGTACTCATAGTTTTGTTTAAAGTAAATGAGAAAGAGTAGCACAAATCTCAGACTCACTCTGTCACCTAGAAGTACAATGTATCTGATGGCAAGATGAAGACAAGACAACCAGATTAGTATCTAAAGATATAGCAGCTAGTGTTGCAGCAAAAAGATAGGCACAGAGCCTTATAATCATTACAGTAGCCTGAATAGCAGTTCTTTCTATGAAGTTAGTCTGGGTGTATATATTTTCTCCTTCCAGGCTTTTCCATTCAGACTTGTTTATTCAATGAAAGAAATATAGTATCCTCTCATGTGTATGTGTAATGTTGCTTTATAAACTTTGTTATACAATGTTTATATGAATATGCTTTTAGTGGCATAAGATATTTACGAGTCCTGAGACATTCCTTTGATTTAGAACACTTTGTTATATACAGAAAATGAATGTGATCAGTTAGAAAAAATGACATACATTTCCACAAGTCTGTTTATTTTATATAAAATATCCACAAAAATGAGCACAAGAAGGACATCAACGATTCGAAATAACACATGAAATGTCATTCAATCTAAGACATTGCGATTTTATGTCGAAGACGTTGCCGTTAAATCGTTAAGTGCTAATTTTGCGGGTTTTTTCACTGGCCAGAAAAATAAACGATTCTGTGATCTTTACATTGTTATGCTGTTCAGAAAAGTTCCTGTACATGTGTAATGGCAGCCTAGTGTTTTAAATTATTTTTGGTAAGTAATATTAGCCATTGCTTGGAAAGATAATATTTTCCTTTTTAGCCCAAAGTGCTTACATTATTATGCTAGGTTGATCTCTGTTGCAAACCCGAATATATACACGTATGAGGCACTGGGTAGTGGGAATGGATTATACATTATATGAAATAATCAACAATCAAACAAGCAAAAATATTGACCATGATTAAAAGCCAGAACATTCCACAAACTTAAAAAAAATCTAAGTAAACGAATTTTGTATTTTAAAAGACTACGTGGACAATGGATGTTTCATTTCAATTCTAGTAGAATGGGATTTTAGGTGGTCTTCTTCATTTATTTATTTTCCCTGTTACTCGTACTTTTATCATTGTCCGTTCCAGTCTCGAAAATATAGCCTTTAATTAGCTGCCATCCAGTGCGTAAAAAAACGTTTTTTAGTTCGTTTTTAAGGTCTGAGTACGTAAGTACGTTTTTTGTGTTCTGTTTTCTAGTATTGTTCCCGACAAACTTACCGATGCTGAAAAAAAAAATGCAAAACAGGATTTGCGAATTATATAAAGGATGAGGATTGCAGCCCCTAAGTCAATAAGAGAGGCTTGTTCTTTACAAAACATTCCTGACATTACTGTTGCAGGTCTGCTTGGAAAAGTTTGAACTTATCGCATGCAGGAAATGTGTGCGAAAGGTTTGGAAGCAGGTTGTTTGTCTAATCTAATGTTCACCATCTTGACCCGCTGTGTACGTAGTCTGATTTTAAAAAAAAATGGTTTTGAAAAGTTAGTCACCATAATTGCGCTGACTCGTCTTCACTACGACGGCAGCAAACAACATTTCAGCGATTTTTCCACGTTGAGTAAGTTCAGGGTCCAGTGCTTATGCTTACAACACTTTTCTCTGCCGTTCCACATTTGAGATAACCAGCCGGGACTTATTAAACTTATTTTATGTTTTTAAATCTGAAACTGATATCGTTGCATAAAATTAAGAAAACAGTCTTCTAGCTAAGGTGACTTCAATAATATATAATGACCGAGAACAAAAGGGAGATAATAATTCTCCATTTGAAACGATGGCAGTATGGTTATTCTAAATCAAACTCCGTATTTATTAGTTGTAGATGTAGTATTATCAAATCTATAATATCTATAATGTGTTCTTGCACTCAAAGCGTAACGTTATATGTGAAGATGAGAAAGAACGACAAAACAAAACGCTTTACATTTATGTTTGATGACTCTGTTGTTACAGTTTTCCGTCAACGTTTAGGTCTACAGTACAGGGCTTATAACAATGTTAACAATGACAAATTTTTCATCTCACTAAACAACTCTTCTTAAGTGTGGATTTTTACATAAACTGCTTTTCAAACGTGAAATGATCTCGAGTGATTTGAGCAGATGTTGTAGTGTACGTTAATGTAAGAAAATTCAACTCTGCCAAAGTGGAACGTTTTAAAATTGCGTGCTGTGACATCACTCTATAACACCGCCAACCCCACCGCTCCCCCACCCCCTAACCCCCCCCCCCAGCAAACAAACAAGAAAAAACAACAAAAAACTCCCACTAATAAAATAGCGCGTCCAGCAGAACTAACTATAAGAAGCGCAGCCTAAACACTGTACTGCTGTAAGTCAGTGTAGATCTATTTTCAATAAGTTCAATTGATATTCTCAACACATTATTTCGACGTCGACCATAGACTCATCGTATTATTATATATCGCAGTGCGACTTCTTTCGACTTCTTCAAACGTATTCAAATCGCACCGTGTGCGCAGCACCCTCCTCCTTTACCCCAACACTCGTCTACAGTCTTTGCGTGACGTAAGGGGCCGCGGAGTTGTCGTACTCGTAGCCCTTGTTGTCGTTGTTTAAGGTGGGCGGAGGACCGTTCTTGCTGTCCACCACGTAAGGCAGGGCGGTGCCGTTGTCGTCCTCGAAGGCCGCGTTGATGGCCGCGTAGCGTCCTGTGCGATCCTCGGGCTGGGAGGGACCCCAGGTGGACGTGGGCTGGATACACGCAGGCTGTGGAGAAGACCGGGATGGTGGGGGCAACCGGGGGGGGGGGGGGGGGGGTGGAGGGGGAAAGGGGTGGTGAGATTTATTGTATAGAGGTTTAATGTTCCTTGCAACACTGTAACTGTAGTAAGGTTATTAAAGAAACGGGAACTGTGATTTCATTCAACGTCATTCTACCTTTAAACCGAGCCAAATGGAAAAACAACAACAAAGAAACAACAAAGTTCGTGTAAAGTGTCTCTTCCAAGGGCACAAGGTCAGAGTAAGTTGAGCCTTAAACCCTCGAACCTGCGATACATGTACCACTATTATGAGTCCAGAAATCTAATGGGGACCTTGAAAACATACTTAATCTTCAGAAAAAAGGTGCAACGCAATTTTCTTTTTTACGACTTCCTCCTTGGCTCTTCACCAAGGCAAAAATAAAGTAAACCTCACCACACACAATAAATCATGCAGACACACAAAAAAGCACACACAAACACAAAACAACCACACATTCAAAACCGCATTAAAAATCCTCATCAAACAATACCCCAACGCAGCTGTAAGGTGTAGAGCTGTCAAACAAGAAACAAATCCACAATATCACGCCCAACGCCCCACGTCGGGTATCGGTGCACGACAAACTGCGGGTCTTTCCAGAAGAAATGACGATTTTAACTGCTATTCATGAATGTGTGTGTGTGTTGGTGGTTGGCGGGTGCACTGGTGTGGTTTGCTTCTTCTTTCCTATCAAACATCTATCGTCCTTATCTCTCCTTCTTTTTTATGTTTATAACTCTCTTGTAGCACCTCGTTAATCTTCTAGCGCTCATATGGCCTTATGCAGTTGCGAGCGCTGTAAAACCTATACTAAAACTAAAATGAATGTGCGTCATCATATAAATGCGAATATCTATCATTGTTCAATGGAAGTGTACTCACGTAGCCGTATCTACAGAATTGGATGACGCCGACAATAAGGATGGCGAGGATGGGCACGGCGACCATGAGCCAGCCAATACCCTCAGCCCAGGGCGCGAATGTCTCGTCGCCATACCCGGATGTCTCGTACTGGATAGCCGAGACCACGATGATGAACTGGAGAGAGGGAGGAAGATGGGTTAGCCATGTGTGACATCGTGGTGAAATCAAGCGTTCGTTAAAAAATAAAAAGAAATCGACTCCCCCCCCCCCCGAAAAAAACAAAAAAAACCCAAACCAACACAACCCCCCCCCCCCCCCCCCCCCCAGTATTTTTCCGATCGTTCGGCAATTGTTATCTATTTTTTGGTTTGTTTTAGCTCAACACCTTTTGTGTCCATTAAAAAAAAAATTCTGGATTTTACTGACCATCATTGATCAGAAGCACAAAAAACCCCCTGCAAGTTTGCAATTATCAAGGAAACTCAAGCGTTAGGCCTTACGTCAACAAACGTCGACAGCCATTTTCTCGCTAATTTTTACCGCTGAAACCAGATACATGTACACACAAGTACAGATACACACATAGGCCTACTCACATTCTACAGATACGAACACACACATTACAGAAATACACACATACTGATACACACACATACAAACACACAAAAAACAACAACAACAACACACACACATACATTATATATTTAGACAGTGGAAAATCTTGTCAGTATTTCAAAGTGTTAGGCAAGTCTATATTTTGGAAAGAAAACGAAAGAAAATCTGGGAACTCACAATAATGGCAACAGGTGTGAGGAACATCCATGTGACGATCCAGTAGTACATGGGTTTGAATCCCAGCATCATCTCAATGTCGGATCGGAAATTGTTGAGGCCTGAATCAGATTGAAAAGTTTTAAAAATTCATTTTTGTAAATTGAATCAGTCAATCTGTTTGCACACACATGAATATAATCGAAAAAATACAAGCCTGCTTACAAGCTCCCTCCCCAAAACAAACAAACACACAAATAAACAAACAACTAAAGATAAAAAAAGATAAACAAAACGCTAACAATAAAAATAACAACAACAACAGCAGCAGCAACAACAATAGCAACAACAGCAGCACAACCAACCAACAACAACAAAAATCACAATAACCACCAACAAAAACAAACAGTAACAGTCACCACCACCACCTCTAACCAACAACAAAAATAAAAATCCCAACAGCAAGTTGGACCACAAAATATAAAAGAACACACTGATAACAACAAATAAACGATAAATAATATTTCAGTCAGAGTGGAGGGATGATATTATAAATATATTAATTAATATTGATATATAAGGATGACGCCCTTCTTTCGGAAACTATCGTGACGTTTTTAAACTTCATTTTGTGGACTTTTCAAGGCTTTCAACCAGTGCATTCGGAGTTCCCGCCTCTTTAAAAAAACACCCCCCAATAGCGTTGATAGGACGCGGTCCTAATGTGGGTATTGGCGACAGCTCAGGTGTGGTTTGCTCCTTCTTTCCTATCAAACATCTATCTTCCTTATCTTCTTTTCTTTGTGCATAATAATATGTTGCTCTTTAATAACACCTCTAATCTTCGGCACTTATATGACCTGTGTTGAAAGTGCCGTAAAACTTACTAAAACTAAAACTGATACCCTTACTTAATACTCGTAGGTGGTTGGCGGGTGCTCTGGTAGGGTTTGCTTCTTCTTTCCTACCAAACATCTATCGTCCTGATCTCCTTGTCTTCTTTTTTTATGTTTGTTACATGTACTCTCTTGTAGCACCTCTAATCTTCTGGCCCTCCTATGACCTTGTGCAGTTGCGAGCACCGCAAAACCTCTACTAAAACTTTAAAAAACCGTAATACTCACCGTAGACGTAACAAAGGCAGATGATTTCAAACAAGGCTACAACCATCAGATTGTAACTTCCACTGTAGTCGTTCATCAGAGTCAGAACTCGTATACCTCCCTGTGTACGTTGAGAGAGGTGGGGAAAAAAGGACACTTTAAAATATATGTACTTACTCTCTCTCTCTCTCTCTCTCTCTCTCTCTCTCTCTCTCTCTTTT